>NC_142928.1:45649290-45656790 GCF_046866305.1 Octopus bimaculoides
GACCGAGATACTTTAGTTTTCTCTTAATACCACTTAGCTTAAGTTATAGAATGCTAAATGTTGCTACATCACACATGTACATTTATACACACAGATATATACATAGTAGACACAGACTGTGGCAACATGTTCTACGTTTTCTCCTCTCCTCTTTGCCCTCCTATTTCTCCTATTTTCTTCAATAACCACAATTCTTCACATCCATTGCACTAAGCTAGTTGTAATTCATTTATTGTTTCATTTATTCCATTATCTCTTTGATACTTATTTGCCCATTTTTTAATTTAATTTTTTAATTCTTATTTCCAATTTAATTGTATTTTAATCACTTGTATCATCTTATTTCTATATTTTTATACTCGTTCTAATATAATTTCAGTGTCTGATTTCTGATTTTCCTCCAATTTCGTTAATGTCTATTGCTTTTCTAGTATCTAGATTTCATCAATAACCGAGTAACATATTTATCAAGAAAGTCCCTATTCTAAGCACATTCGTAAAATTAAGACCCGGTAGGATGTTGTATTAAAACCTAATATCGTTAGCCAACCAGTACTTTAAGAAATGTAGCGCTATCAAGTGTGGTTTATATGCAGAAATCGGTGTATCCGATATGCTGTGTGTAATAGTTTATTTCACCATCAATATTCAATGACCCAAGACATGATCAAAATTAATCCGACGGATCTCATTTATTCTTCGCATAAAAGTATTGAATCTTCATACATGGTTATTCTATTCGTTTATACATCATTGACTAAATTCCATAGATATATCCATCTACGCAGTAAGCATTAAAACAAATAAGTTTAACGCATCAATAATTTCCATATCACGATATCACCAGATTATTCTCTTGTTAAACATTAAACAGAGAAATACCATCCGATTTTCTCCCCATACAGATTCGTTATATTAGATATTTTACATATTTTAACAATATTTTAACATTTACCTCTTTCGAAAATCTAAACCGGTTCTGCACCACATTTTCAGCGGTGCAGCAAGGAAAATTAGAGTGATCCATAGTAATCGGTCCTAGTTCCTGTACTCTATAAATATCTTTAATCTACTAATCTGTCTATGAAATGAATACAGAAAATCGGTCAGTGATGAAGATTTATCAGTAACTGAATGTAACAAAATCTATATTGATTTGGCCTAAGTATAGATGACATTTTTGAGTATAACTAATATACTTCGCTTTCACACAATTGTGTTGTATGCCTCTAAACTTAAATTACATATTATAAAAAAGAGTTTACACTATTTACTTTCACATTACCAACTAAATAAATTTTAAAGAAAATATATTTTTAAAGTAACTCGCAAAATTTTCGATGTTTTAAATAGTAGATTTTGTCGAATTGATAAACTAAATTTTTATCCTAATCGTGTACCGAATAAATATGCAAAGAGAGCAGTTGTTTGGTCCCTTGTTTTGGTGTATAAACAGATAAAAAAAAAAACGCCTATGCTGCTGCAAGCGAAGGAACTTACAGGGCATTGTCCAGCGCAATCCAAATAACAAGCTTTCGTTATGAAATGTGTGAGCGCCTGTGTGCGTCCAATTTTGGACTACAGTGTCACCAGCACTCTCATCTCTGAGGACACAGACTTCGTCATCTTCGGGCATCGGTGGACAACCAACAACAACAACTAGAATCCCGCAGTTTGAGTTGCATTAATTGTATGGCAAATCTTTGATAACACTTTGGACAGAAGGGAGCAGTAATCCCAGAGTTCAAAGAAGAATTCAGGGCCCGGGATTCATATGAGCCACGATGCATCGTTTCATGCGCATTTCACCAACATGCCGACGATGTTTAGGCGTACGGCCGGATGGATACTGACAACATTCAGTAGAAACTGGTGCAGATCAGCAGTGTGTTTAACCAAGAAAATAGCATCAATGAAACGCCTGAGCTCCTGGGAGAGATTTAGAGAATTGTGACTGTATTCTGTAAACTAATACATATGGAAGATCCTAGAGGAGCTGGCAGCAGGAGACATATACCAAGCACCGAACAGGCCGTGCTGCGCTATTCCAAAAATCCTACCCAACCTGTCTATAGTAAAGATCAGGTACTGTAATAGCTTCGGATCCTAATGCCAACTACTAATGAATGGATGTAGAAAAATGATGATATTGGCGGCTTCCCAGCACGGCATCAGCATTTAGTCTGAAACACGATAAAGCATCCAAAATATTCAAACTAGTTATATAGGAATTCCTTACAGCTGCACAAGTTTACCCAATCTCATGAATTAAATTTTGTGCTTTATATTTCTGGTGGTGTTATGTAAATATAATACACCAAAGTCTGTCTCAATCTTATGTGCTCATGAAACCTGATTTCCCTTGACGTTTTGGCGCATCAAAGAAAATGACATCACAGAAAAGGGATGCCAGATTTTTATGGGTGAACACCAGTAGCCGTTGATAATAAATTTCAGCTGTTCACATTTGACCAAGTTGAAATGAAGTGCTGTCTATGGTGATACACCTCGCCACTTGGGGAATCGAGAACCAACCATGAGCCCAGAACTTTAACGAGTAGGCTACACATCCTGGAAATTGTACATTTAGTAAAAGAACTTCAGCAAAAGTATAAAATATCTGAATCCAATATGCTACAATGATTTTATTCCAATTTTGAAGCACAACAATATAGTGGAATTGTTAAATTAGATATGCATCATTCAGCTAATTGGTAATGGCCTGTCTTCTGAGCCTTTTGAATAAAGAGTCTATTGTGGCGGCTATATCGTATATTACTGATGGAATTTAAATAAATAACCCTCACTGATGAACTTCGTTGAATTTAATGAGATACTGAATTGCGGTCAAATTTCACTTTAAGAAAAGTGTTCGCTTTCTTTGTCTGTCTGTTTGTTTCTCTATGTCTTTCACTCTCTCTCTCCACTCTCTTTCTCTGTATATTTCAGTCGCAGCACAACTAAAATCAGTCTTGTTACCCCGTAACTACCGCTTCCTTCAACTCGAACACTCCATTTATTATATTTCCAGTACCACCCACACATTTACCTCAGTTAATAATTGCATCAAATGACGAAGGGACATCTCCGCTACCTCTCGCCTAGCTACAAGTAGTTGCAAGATATTTCTCCCGAACGCAACTTTATGAAGTGGAGAGGAGACATGGGATATGGCCTTCTTTAATATAAAAAAAAAACTACACCAGAATTATATTTCTAGTAGTTTATTAACCATAAAACTTTCGAAGTGTTTGATTTAAGGTCGAACAAATAAAAGATCAGGAATTTTATGTAGTATCCAAACATAACATAAAAATGTAATCATTTCTTTCTTTCGGCAATTTTATTGATGTTTATGCTGATAGTTCACCAGATACTTCATACATTTGCCTATGTCCTTGGGTTTAACATAGTTACTTACTCGCCACGCCACACACATACACATGTACATACGCACACACACACACACACACACACACACACACACACACACACACATATATATATATATATATATATATATATATATAAACATGTATACATACACACACAAACATACATACATACATACATACATACATACATACATATACAACTGACTGTGAAGGGGTTAGTCATAAAATCAGCCTCATCGTTAACTCACAGGTTTCCTGCATTTTTACTTTAACATTTCGACAGCATGTTCTCTTATCTCTTATCCTGCATATTGATCACTCGTTTCACATTCCTCGAGGCACTGACAATTTACATGTTTGGTCACTGTTCCCTTGCCTTTTCTCTGATCATATTCAAGAACTCCATTATCCGTTATGAGACATCATATCCCGTCAGTATCTGAGCCTTCTGGACTTCCTTGTCTCGACTTATTTTGTTCCAACTCGTAAAATTTCAGTTATTTAAAAAATATATATATCGCACTGATCTCACGATATTCTGAAATTCCAACATACCAGGGCTGTGTTTTAATCCAACCCTTCATTTTAGTGAAACCCTTAAAGAGAAACATCACCCAACATTTTCAATTCGCATCTCATTAAATAAATACACATATTGACGAATTACAATTTTGATACACTTCAGACCTCTTGTTATAATCATTAAATAGGGTTATACAGATAAGGTATATAACACTACTGAATATTCTGTCCATAAAAATTGAATCAGTGCACGTGTATAATATTTAGTTTTAATTTTTAGGTTGAATTCTAAGTCTATACGACTATCCAATATTACTTGGACGGTAATATGTTGCATGATATACTTTGGAACGAAACATTATTTAAATATAATTCCGTTTACAGACATGCAAACACAGGAAGTCTGTCTGAATGCAGTGCAGGTAAATGAATTATAATGAATAAACATTAAATGAAATTAAATGGTATACTATATTCCAGTAGGTCTACACAACTGTTCATCTTCTGTACACATTTCTGTGTCACTAAATCTAACTATTTCAGAATATAAGACGTGTGTCAAATTCACGATGTCTAGCGACAGGTAAAAGAATGTAATAAACAAGAGAAGCTCATTTACAACAATGTTTCATGATGTTTTTTTTCTTTTCGATCTGGTCTCATTTTTTTTTTTTTTATAGGTTTCCCTATCCTTATACAATTTATTTAGGATATTTTTTCCGTTTCCGTTTCCTTTTTTTTTTGTTTTTGCTAAATAACTGAAAAGTTTTTCACAACGGAATTCTTCACTTCTCTCTTTCCTTACATTAATTACACAAATTACTTTCTTAGGTATGAAGAAAAATAAACTTCTGTGTCTGAGGATCGATACACGTTCATTATTTTTCATGTATAGATATTCAGATAACATTGATATATTCGCTTCATAATAGAAGTGAAATGAACAAGGAATTATAATACTAGGCGAATTAAAAGCAAATGCCATCTCTGACTGACAACAAAATGAATGGTAAGACAACTGCAAAGAGAAGAAATGGAAAACGAATGAGAAAAAGAAAAGAAGAGATTTTAACAATATTAATTTCTGTATAAAACATTTTAAACAATAAATCTGAAGTATTGACGTCTTTAGTTAACAAATATTTGCATATTACGTCAAAGAGACTTGTACATGCGAATGCACGCAAACATTCAAATGCACTGAATCAATCCTATGCGCAGGTAAGCAACGCATTAAAGCAAAACATATTTACTTCTAAAACGTACAGACAAACAAACAAACAGATCAATATTTCAAACAACGTAGCCATCCAACACACAATCACACATATACACATATATAGACACCACCGCACGCGCGTACATATATATTCACATTCTACTTCTACATGCATATACACGCACACACACACACACATAAGCACACACAGACAGACACACACACATATATATGCATACATATATACATATATATATTCAGGTGAATTAGGCACTTAAGTTGAAGCACCAAAAATTAGTGCGGTGTTATCCGTACAAGTTCAAAATAAGGTGAATAAAGTGAAAATATGCAACAGGATATCCGGAGGTAATCCAGTGCGACAGTTTCAAGCTGCTCCATTTAATTAAACGATCAAATTACATGAATTTAAATTGCAGGGCATTTAAATTGATGTAAAATCAGCTGCATAAATAAATAAACAATTTTGTTTAATCTTTCGGACACATTTGTATAATTTCAATTATATCCTCTAATAGGGTAAGAAGGACAAGGCCAATGATGATAATAGAGAGGAAATTTTATCATGGGGTACTATAGGTGATTGATTGAAACACTATTTAGACGAACAGACGCCGGTAATTGTTTTATATTTCAATTGGTGATTATGCTATCGTTCATTTTACTGACCCTGTAAGTTTATGGTATGTAAAAACACCAACACAAGTTCTCAAGTTGTGCAAGGTAACACGCTCCAACGCGCGCGCACACACACACACGCACACACACACACACATACACACACTCGGACATACACACGCATTCATGCACGACAATCTTATTTCAGTTTGCGTCTTTAAAAACGACTCACAATATTTTGGTCGGCCCCTGGTTAAAGCTGTCCAAGGTGCCACACAGTGGGAATAAACCAGAATCCTTATGGACGGCAAACAAATTGTTTACCACACAGGCATTGATGTTGTATAGGTAAACAGAGAGAAAGAGAGAGAGTGAGTGATACGTAGCTATATTCATAAGTACAGCCTTCGTAAATGTTTTTTTTTTGTATGTATTCGTGTGTAGGTGGTGGGGTTATAATCTTTTGTTTATTAGAATGTTTATTATTTTAGACCATATTAATGAAACATAACAATTCCTTCAAGATTTACATGTAAAGGAGGTTCTTGCTTTTTTTTTCCTGTTTTTGTTTACTATTGGAAAAATATATTTATTGAGATTTAGCTGCATTTCATGTATTTATCCGTTACTTTGCATAAGCCGACTTGAAAACGTAAATATAAGCACACCCTCTCTCTCACTCTCGCTCTCTCTCGCTCTCTATCACACACACACACACACACACACACACACACACACACACATACACACACACACACACACACACACACACACGCGTTTGTGTGTGAGCATGTGTATGTGTTGTGTTTTCTATTGTGCTTTCTGTCTTTGTGTGTACAGAGTTTTTTTTCTTTTAAATTTATGCGGCGGCTAAACAATAGATGTTCATAAAATGCGAGGAAGAACTGAAAAGATGTTTCGAAAATCATGATGCATAACAACGTGTACATATAAAAGTTGCGAAAACGTCTCATGAAATCTCGAAACAGGACTTCGGGTTGGAAAAGGAAATGGTGACAAATTAGTGCTACAAAATAATTTACCAATAGAAGGGAGAGAGGAATTAAGAGAGATATTTTATGGTCATTCCCCATTGAATAGGCTTTCTCCTCAGTAGCCAGTGCGTTGGTTTTGTTTTCTCTTTTTAAATATTTACACAACAAGGCACGCCTACAAACTAATCAGTGATGACAACTTAATGGATCACAACAAATTTCATCCCCGCTATTATTCCTCTCTGTGTAATGCCTACTGCCACATCACAGGATTTTAAACATCACTTTTGGTTACATGGAATTTTCTTATATAAATGATTGATTAGCACTTTGTTCTGTGATCTGTCATAGAATCTTCATTCTTTATAAATTTCCCTTGAAGATATCGAGTTGAATACATAAAAGTAAATCTCAACAGCATCGTTTACACAAGTATAAACGGAGTGTTGCTGAAAGAAATTCTAACTCTTCTCGCAAAGCGCCTGTGGTCTCTCTCAGTATTCAATACTAGATAATCCCAATTAGCCTTGGATACGTGGCGATTTCTATAGAAAATACCCCATACTGCAAGCTAATAAGTGAAATATCACCGGTGTTGCACACGTTGTACACCCTGAGTTAATGTATATATATATATTACAAAGCATAAGGTTCTCAGAGACGTGGATGGTTGTACATATACAGATTGTTATTATTAAAAATCTATAAATGTACAACCATCCATATAACTAAG
>NC_142928.1:45659290-45664290 GCF_046866305.1 Octopus bimaculoides
TGTCGCAGAACCATTAGATTATATATTCTGTATGTTGTACTCTTATATTTGATGGTTACAATACAGGGTATAGATTATAGAGGTCAAGTTCTCTTATTATATCGGAATTGCTTATATGTGCTGTATCGAATATGGCTTTGGTTTTCATTGTACCTATATTTTAATGACATCTATAAACTTTTGTTTATATTTACTCCGATTATTAGTTCTATGATCTTTATACAGATATATATTTAACATAGAAGTTAGAAGTCTCATCGATGAACATTTAGATTTCCGACTAATAGAATACACCTAGTTTTACAGTTGATGTTTAATCTCCTGAACATTCAACTCTGAACTTAAATATGGTGTGAAATCTACGTGGCAGAATACGCCACTACAGGACCTTCATTTTAGCAGTATGATAGTGCGACCGAATCTAGTACTGGTTTGGTCTTTCATCTAAACCTTCGGTTAGTTCAAAAGACAAAGTTCATCTAATCAGGATTTGATATCGAAACGCGATTGCCATGGAAGAAAGAGAAATTGATAAAGTGTTATCAGCCCCCAGCAACATGTTGATAAAAAAGACACATAAATTAATTGAATGTATACTTCCGTGCATACAGAGAAAAAGAAAATCAAAAAAACAATAAGAATATTACACAATACCAAACGCTGATAGGAGACTGCAGAAAGTCGTAACTCAGAATATCACGTTACATATTACTGAAATATATATTACACATTTCGTTTATAACGGGTTAGTAGAGATCGAAATCTCGTGATTAAATTGTTATAATGTAACGTTTAGTGTTAAAATTACTGATTAGCAGTCTGTTTAGTTAAAATGACAGAAGTAAAATTAAAAGGAATGAATGAGTGTGATGTATCTAACAGATTACATATGTTAAGAATGAAGAGGTAGAGAGACATAGAAGAAAAGAGAGAAACATATAAACAAAATAATTAAATATAGGCGCCACTAGCGAAAAAGAGCAGAATGTAGTAGCAGCATAAATGATAATGAAAAATAGAAGACTATTAGAAGTGTATCATTCACTGACCTAAGATATAATTTGACACCATAGTATGAGGGACAGCGTGTTTATTTGTGAAAAAGTTGTTATATTCAATAAAAGTATGTAATGGTTTTGATAGTAAGAATAACCGACTGAATGAGCGATAAAAGAAACTGCGATGTTTAGATGAATGCTTCAGCTTGGGTTGGAAGAAAGTAATAAGGAATGAAATTCACATTTATAGTCGCAAAAATTTAGCTACAAATTAAACATGCAAGATTGACACAAACTCATATATACGCGTATGATGCTAGTACATAGTGAACAACTGGGAAGTAATTAGATATATGAAAGGCAATGAAGTAGAGTACAGGATTCAATAGAAAATTTCGACATAATTTCACATCATGAAATTAGAAAAATCCTATGAAAGATTCGTTCTTTTAAATCACGTCCAGACTAGTTAGTTTACCGTTCTCACAAATTCTTTGAACAAAATAATCTTTGCTGTGATATTTAGCGTTGAATAGGCCAGAGTAAAAGTTCACACACTTGAATACGAGATCCGTATATGAGAGGAAGTTTTTAATGCAATTTCCTCACTCGCTGCTAGAAATTATATTCATATATAGCTGTAAATACATTTCGGAAATTTTCCTTTAAACTTTTATACTACTAGTGTCCAATTAGAAGCAACTTCTGAGATAAGCTTACAAAGGATTTTCTGATATAAGATGTTACACTCAGGATATAATACATATGGAATATACCAGAGTTATTAGCATGTTAGACACATTGTATTTATGTATGTGTGCTTGTGTGTATGCATATACATATACATATACGTACGATGAATATGTGTGTGTGCGTGATGAAAGAAAGGGATAAATACATAGATAGATAGATATAAATATACACACTCGTATGGAACAATGAGAATTAAGTGCTCAGTCGTGGATAGATATCTTTAGTTGTGGATTAAGAAATCAATCGCTTTGTATAGATAAGATATTCACAATTAATAATTGGAACTGCAGGAGTATTCTCATCCAATCTGAAGACGAATATCAACATTCCTACGTAATTCACTTGAACAATCATGGGGGAAATGTAACCCTTGTTTGGCTTATTATACTACATGTAAACTATTATACATTTGTGTGTATAATCTACATATATATGCTGACTCTGATTTAGTCAATTACTGATTTAATAACGTCTGTCTAGTGTTGTCACTCTTCGGTATTTCCCATTGAAAGAGACTAATGAACTAGAAACGCGCTGGGAATCTTACCGGGCTTAGCACTATACAGATATCGTATTTTGATACCTTTTACTGTAAGAGATAATTTTTACTCCTCGATACCTGTAGTGAATTTATAAGTCGAAATATACCATAAACATACTTCAAGTTCGCTTACATATGTATGGATGCATTTATATATATATATATATATATATATATATATATATATATATATATATATATATATATATATATATATATATATATATATATATATATATATATATATATATATATATGTATGTATGAATGTATATATGTATATATGTATATATGTATGTATGTATGTATGTATGAAACTGTGTATGTATATATGTATCTATGCATGCATGCATATATGAGGAAACACAAAGGGGGCGATGAGGAGGAAACAGAATAAAGAACATAGAGACATAATGATTAGGAATATGTTGAGAAATATATAAAACATTTATTTGATGAAAAAGTATGAAAAATAACAATGAATCTTGTGTAAAAAGAAGTAAATGAAGGTAAAAAAAAAATTAAGTGAAAAATTAGAAACAAGGGGAACATAGGGCTTATATATAACGTTGATGAATGGGCAAAAGCGGAAGTGTGAGTATGGCAAAGAGGATAGTAGCAGAATGTGATTTATGATGCATGGATCTAATTTTTACGTGTTGTTTTGAGCGGTAATAATAGGGAGAAGGTAACAGTCTCACTGGCGATGTCTGTCTATCAAATAACTGTTTATTAGGATCTTAAAGAAATACGGAAGAAAGAATTGTTGCTGCTATCATAGGTGGATTAAAAAAACAGGTATATTTAAACGGAAGAAATATTTCTGGTCATATTGTTAATTCATTCATGTTTTAATTTTCTCCCTTCATCAGTAGTAAAAGTATCGGTAGAGGAGTATGCTGATCTGCATGGTGTGTAATTAAGGAAATATTAGATTAAAATATGAAAGACATTCTCAAAGAATTGTAATTTCATTTATCATTAGCATATATTTTTCTTTAATAATTTCCTTAATCACGTTTTCTCTATCCTTACAATTTTAATTCTATAATAGCTACAACCCCTCAAACCCAATTTCACCTTATTTTAATCCTTTCCTACATTTATCGCATCTATTTTTTGCCGAAGGTGTCATCAGGACACACGTACACCTCACGTTATAAAGATGTTCTTGACAGCAGTGCATTCAATACTATCGTTGTTCTAATACTATGGCAGTTTGACATTCTATAGTCAAAATCTTACACCTGCTGTTGAGACCGAAACACTTTTCCGAACATAAGTACCACTTCCCACATTTATTTCTCAGTTGTTTGTGCTTCTTAATTCCATCTATTTACCTGCTCTATCTGGCTTCCTGTCTCTATCTTTCTGTCTGTCTGTCTGTCTGTCTGTCTGCATGTATGTCTGTCTGTCTGTATGTATGTCTGTCTGTCTCTCTCATCTCTCTTTCCTTCCTCTCTCTCTCCGTGTCTCTGTTTCTCTGTCTGCCTCTGCCTCTGTCTCTCTTTGTCCGTCTGTCTGTATGTCTGTCTCTCTCTCTTTCTGTCTCTCTCTCTGTCTCTCTCTCTCTCTCTCTCTCTCTCTCTCTCTCTCTCTCCCTCTCTCTCTCGCTCTCTCCTTACTTCTGCTGCACGCTTTGCTTTCTTCATCTGTAGCACGATATATATAAATGCATTCCATTAACAATATATTTCGTCTCTTTTTTGTCTCGCGAATCTTATCGCTTGTATATTCCGTGCTGAAATATATATTGTGAACGTGTAAATGAATTTATGACAAATTTCTTTGTAACTTAAAGTAGTTTCTCGTTCGTGGATGACAATACCTAACAGATGAGCACGAAACCACTTATCTCTCTCTCAATATATATATATATATATATATATATATATATATATATATATTGTATTTCGGAGAGGGTCATTTTATTTATACATACATATATATATATATATATATATATATATATATATATATATATATATATATATATATATATATATATATATATATATTGCCAAATACACACACTCACTATTATTTTTTTTCTTCACTTGTTTATTACTGTTACATTTTGTCTTTTTTTCTTAACGCCGTTGTCCGGAAACCTTTCGTCATATATCTGTGCCTTGTTCAGCGGCACTTTTTCATTCCGTGTGTGTTCTTCATCCACTTACTCTTCTGCTCTTCTAAGATTTTAATAATCTCAAGATTCCGAGTTCGGAATAATAACAATAGTAACATTGAAAAATACCTTAGGAATGAGAAACCCGGTTCGAAATTCCCCCAATACACCTGATGAAGGCTGGCGGGTATATCAGCTGAAACGAATATCAGTTGAAACGAATATCAGTTGAAACAAGATGAGGACAAATGTCCCTCAAATGTAAATAATATAAATAATACACTATTGGATAGTTTTTTTTTTCTTTTCAAAAGGGTCCTATGATTCCCTTCGTTTCAGGCCTTGCTGAAATCGAGCTAGATAACATCTGTATTCAAGCCGTCTTCCAATGACATTAAAATGTCGTCAAGGTGATGTAGGAGCTGCGTTCCGTAGTTCCTTCCATTTCCGAGAAAATTTTCATCACCTCTCTCAAATCCCTTGATGATATGGGAGGTGAGCGAGATCGGCCGGTAGTTCACTGCAAGTGACTACTTGCCTTTCTTTGAAAACTGAGACAACATATATATATATATATATA
>NC_142928.1:45669290-45711790 GCF_046866305.1 Octopus bimaculoides
ATTGTTGAAAACAGTGTTAAAAACAGTGTATGAAAATACACATATGGAAAAATACATATACATATACATATTCTCATACATATTCTTTGACAATCGAATAAAATTGAGAAGGAACTGACCTGGCCTTTTTCTCTTGTGTATATAAAAATAAGTGCATTTTCAAACCTTCTTTCATATATATATATATATATATATATATATATATATATATATATATATATATATATATATATATATATATATATATACATACATACATGTATAATATTTTACTATTTTTATATTTATTAATTTGTACCTTTTTGATTTTTATTATAGGTATTTTTAATGTATTTACTTATTAAAATGTTCTATATGTGATTGTCGATTTTCATGAGTGAATTAAATAATTGTTTTTTTTTCCCTAAATTATATATTTATACAAACATACACACACACACACACACACACGTATATATATATATATATATATATATATATATATATATATATATATAAACACACATACATACATAGCGAGGAAGATGTACTACTAGCTATACATGAAGTGGACACAAACTCAACTGCTGACCCTGATGGTTTCCCAGCAATCCTCCTTAAATCGTGTAAGCATGCCCTGGCAAAACCCCTCCAGATCCTCTTCCAGAGCTTTCTCGCAAACGGAAGACTGCCAAGCAAGCTGAAGGAGGGAATAATATGCCCAATCCATAAAGGGGGAAGTAGAGCAGATGCCAAAAACTATAGGCCTATCTCTCTGACTTCACACATCAGCAAATTCATGGAAAGGATAATCAGAGGAAACTAATCGCATTCCTTGAAGAAAATAAATTGCTGAGTGATACCCAACATGGCTTTCGACCGGGTAGGAGCTGCCTGACCCAGCTCTTACAACATTACGACTGGGTGTTCAGGCAGTTACTCAACAACTCAAATGTGAACGTAATATACCTTGATTTTGCAAAAGCTTTTGAAAAAGTGGATCATGGTGTGATATGCCACAAATTGCGTGATCCTGGCATAGCTGGAAAACTTGGAGAGTGGTTACATGACTTTCTGAAAGATAGAAGTCAGGCAGTAGTGGCTAATGGAGCCACCTCTATGAAAACACAAATAATGAGCGGTGTTCCACAGGGCACTGTCTTGGGACCATTGCTTTTTATAGTCGCTCTCTCAGATATGCCTTCAAGTGCCCGGATAGCCACTCTTGCAAGCTACGCAGACGATACAACAGTCTCGCAGAAAATACAGAACTCCAGTGATGTTGCACACCTGCAGCAGGAATTGGACTCAGTTTACAGATGGGCTGAGGACAATAATATGCAGTTTAATGCTGAAAAATTCCAAGCCCTGCGCTACCAACGTCCAAAACTGAATATGAAACTTTCAGAGTACACTGGTCCGCAGGGAATTTCAATCCCAGAGCCTAAATCAGTGAGAGACCTGGGTATCGACATGAATGATGATACCTCTTTCCAAGTGCACACTACCAGAATGGCAACAAAGTGCAGACGATTGGCTGGATGGATCCTGAGAACATTCAGAACCAGAGATAAGGAAACCATGATGATCCTCTGGAGGACATTCGTCCTCAGCCGCCTGGATTACTGCTCACAGCTGTGGTCACCCAGCAGTGTGAAATTAACAGCAGACCTTGAAGCAATCCAGAGGAGATTCACAAAGAAGATTGTCTCTTTGCAACTGCTCAGCTACTGGGAAAGGCTGAAACAGCTAAGACTCTACTCCCTGGAGAGAAGTCGGGAGAGGTATGCGGTAATATACATCTGGAACGGTGCCAAATGTTGGCATTGAAAGCTACACCAATGCCAGAACGGGACGACACTGCATAGTGTCAAAGATCCCAGCGATGCCATCGCGCTTCAGGACCAGTTACTGCAACAGCTTGGGATTCAGTGGCCCACAGCTTTTTAATATTCTCCAAAAGAACCTGAGGAATCTGCACAGAGTAGATGTAGGAGTTTTTAAATCAAAGCTGGACCTCTTCCTATCGAGAGTCCCAGATGAACCTACCTCGCGGCAGGAGGTGCAAATGAGGGTTGCTAAATCAAACGCCATTCTTCACCAAGTGCCACATATTGTAAGAGGCTCCCTGTAATAACAGTGTAGCAACACGGTGGTGCATCAGCATGGCGGCAGCTCTAAGCTGAAACTTTAAAATACATATATATATATATATATATATATATATATATATATATATATATATATATATATATACACACACACACATAACTACGTATATTTATATACACATTCATATATATATATAAGCAGTAGATATACACTGACAGATAAATAACCGATAAATCTATTCCTACAGATACCAATATATACATGCATGTTTATAATTGTATACTTAAAGATAATTTTTACCGATATAGTCACTTTCATAAGCTACCCACTGGTCTAATCATTTCAAAGGCTATATCCTGAATGTATATAAACATAAATATGAATATGTTTTTTAGTTCTTCAAGTTCTTCAATCATTATATTACGCTGCAGTACTATATTCACCCCCACTGATTTCTGACATTAAGCACATTTTTGAGGTCTAGTAACTGGAATGTATGCGCGGGAAATGCATCTATATATTGGTGTCTGTACAAACAGATGTATATGTATGTATATGAATTGTTCGGTTATATATATGTCGGTGTCTTTCAACTGAATATTGCAAATTAATCTTTACAGGAATATAGTTCATCTCATTTCAATACCGAATCAGATATAAATGTTTATGTGTGTGTTAGCATTGCCATTTTTGTCTATTCATTAAAATACTTTTTCAATTAGCACACTGTGACTTTTTTATGAACTTACAGATTCTAAGAAACAAGAGTTGCCCCTACATGAATGTGATACTTTTCTACTCCATTAGATGTCAAGTTTTAATCTCTTAAAACGTTGCATGAGATGTTATCGTTCAATATGAATAACATGCTCATGTGTAGTACCATATATGTGCGAAATCATTTCTACCGAACTGTAAAAGTTAATGCATGTTTATCACTCAATCAAAGTGTTAAGTATTGTTTCCAAATAAAAGATGATAACGAATATTATAACAAGTTTTACCTGCATTGTAGGAAAATGCCAGAAAAATGAAACCTCTTTGTCAGCACTAGCATTTCAAAGCAAAAAAAAAAGAAGAAAAAAACAAAGGAAAAAAAAATTGTGACCCATGTTTTGCTGTCATGTTTTCAATTCTGCCAGTAAGAATATTTTATCTTCTTCATTAAAGTAAAAGTTTATAATGAAGTTGTAATTTATCGATGAATATCAATCAGCATTCTACAGGGAAACCACGTAGTGAGTATGTGTGCAGAGAAAATAACTTTTCAGAACAGAAATGGAGAATAGAAATATCTAGTCAATACAAAGTGACATCAGAAATAATATAAATTTATTCAGCTATTCAGAAAAACAATAAAAATTGCATAAAATCGAATGTAAATGATTCCAGTTTACTTTCCAAAGAAAAATGTCTGTTTTACGATTAACTAAGATGTAAAGCGTCAATGTTTCTTTAACCTATATATATCGTGCATAGCAGAAATAATGTAACAGGCTTTGTATATAGTAGATGCAATTAAGTTTTCGTGATCCAGAAATATCAAATTCTGAATGTAGGAAAAACGCAAGAGATAATTGGATATAAAACTTCTCGTTCACAAAATCGATAGGAAATATAAAGATATTGCATGCACTTTTTAACGTTTTATTGCATAATTCATATTTAATAGAAAAAAAAAAACAATCATGCAAAATGGGCATCTCCCTTACCTTCGCCATTTCTCCTATCGCTCTTCTCTTCTTTCGTCTCCCTCTTTATTTACGCACATATACATCGTTATACATGTAAGCATTCACCCACGCAGACACAGACATTTCCATATGTATATAATTGAACGCAATTTTCTGACTTCCTATATATATATATATATATATATAAATGTATATGTGTATGTGTATATACTATACTTAGTACATGTATGGATATATACAAGCAAACCCACACACACATGTATGTATATAACAATATGTATGAGTGTGTGTGCTTACAGAAAGAAATAGATATATACATATATAGATGTATGTATATGTGTATGTACTTTAACCGATTTCTCTTCGTATATTTACCAGTACTGTGGAATTAGTTTCGCTAAGTCAATACGACAGAAATACTTGTCATATAAAAACGCTCGTTTTCTTTTCTCGAGGAAATTTTATAGCAGCGTTTCTCAAGGTGAGACACACAACCCTCCATCGCTCTGTGAGAGCACTGTGCGTGTAGGGCGAGTTTTACTTCAGAATGTAGCCTATTTTAGTAATAAGTGGATATAATCAGTAATATAATTGTGAATTAAATCTGTCTTATAATTATCCGTATTACTTCATAGACGCTGTTCACAAAGGAATTAGGACTGGAGCGTTGTATAAATATAAAAACATTGTACAAAACCTGCTGCCTATAATAAATTATCACAGCTGACTACGAATTATAATGTAGACCAGAAACAATGTGACATAATGAATTTATGAGCAGTGGCAACAGAGGTATCTATCGAATTATCATAATGTTTTGGGTGAATGCCCATGGTTACATGTATCCGCCTATGTAATAGAGTGTAATTCAGATTCATATACAACGAGGTATATCTTATATCAGAGGCGTGGTGATGTGGCAAGAAGTTACTTCTCAACCACAAGCTTCCTAGTTGACTCCTACTACTTAACCTCAGGCCGACTAAAGCCTCTTGAGTGGATTTGATAGAGACAAACTGGAGGAATCTCGTCGTATATATGTGTGCGTGTTTATGTGCTTGCATGTGTGTGTGTTTTGTTGTGTGTGTGTACGTTGTGTCTGATTTTGTCACACGCCAACCGATATTGGAGTGTTTATGTCACCGTAATATAGCGGCTCGGCAAAAAAGATATGTTGAAGTATAGTGCGGGGATCCCATATGCTGCTTCTTCGTGGAAGTAACCGAGGCCTTTATGCATACTAATACGCTTGCCTGTAGCATTAACTACTGCAATTACAAAAAGTAATCCAAAAAAAAAAAAAAAATTATTTTAAAAAATATTTCCTCGACTCCATTTTCTCATTTTAATTTTAATTCTATTAAAACTAGAACTCTTCAAATTACATTTCACTTAATTTTCATCACTTCCTACGTCTATCCATTCTTTGCCGAAAGTGTTATAGGCACGTTCGTACACATCGTCTTATAAAACCGTCATTTCCCGCACTAATGTTTTACTAGTTCTGTGGCAGAATGAGACTATAGACAACATTTCATTGTTGTTCTTTACCCAGAATTTCTTTCCCAAACACTTCCCGCATTTAATTATATATGAATTTGGAGATATTTAATTGTTCACAATAGTGACCTGGTTAACAAGAAATATGTTGCTTTATACACACATACAGGCACATATATGGCTGTAAACGTGCAGACGGGGACACCCAAACAAACACACGCACACATACATACTTAGAGAGAAAATTAAACATACGGACAGACAGGTAAGGTGACATACAGATATATATATGTGTGTGTGTATGTGTGTGTGTATATACTTATATATATATATATATATATATATATATATATATATATACAGAGAGAGAGAGAGAGAGAGAGAAAGAGAGAGAGAGAGAGAGAGAGAGAGATACATAGATAAATAGAAAGATAAAGATGGACAGACAGACAGACAGATAGATAGATAGATAGATAGATAGATAGATAGATAGATAGATAGATAAGAATATAGAGTGAAATAATATTCAATATTAAAATGCAGTACTTTCTTGAAAAATGAGTTCTGAATATTATGCAGTCACAAAATACTTCTTAAATATTATGTTATATGAAACTTATATATTTTGGAGAACTTTAAAGAAATCACTCTGAAGTATTTGTAATATAAAATATAATTCATTTTTTTCTCTCGAAGTAATATCACTGCAAATACTACAAATAGGCAGGATTGAGAATTTGGTTTAACTGTGTCAATTACTGTGCTAAGCATTTACGTTTAAAATTCATCTTTACGTGTGCACATGCCTTCAGATACCTATATCTAGTCACTCGTGTCAAACACGTTCTTTACTTTATGTAGTGTTCAGCTATCATATTTACATAACATTTTCGTATTTATTGACACACACAGAAGCTGTAAGAATAAAATATTTTGCATTGAAGTGGTAACAGCTACGTTGTATTACCAATAAATATATAAACAAAATGTGAGTTTATTTGCAGTCAAACAGTCTACTAATAATAAAAGCCAATTCTCCTTCAAGACACAACGTACGTACTCTTTGAAAAGGTGAAAATATACTCGTCTACACATGAAAAGGCGATATGTTGGCACACATCATTATATATCTGCTCAGTTGCAACCATACTGGAGATGAACAACATACATAGTTACAATTAAAATGGAATTTTTTTTCCACTAATATCACCTGTGCCACCAGAACCCGTCAACATATTCGTGGTACATCACGCAAAATCCATAAAAAAAACCCGGTGTTACTTATCATAAATTAGAAAATATAGAGGCATTCGGGGAAAAGCTAAAAATCCTTTGAAAATTGAGAAGAAAATAATTATTTTGGAAGTGCAATTTCCCGCAAGGCTGAAATGTATTTTGAATTCCATGTGTCTTTTTCGTCAAGGAGAAATTCTAGAGCCATATGAAACAACGAATACATGATTGATTCCGAAAGAGATAAAATCAGAAAAACTGTTGTGTTAATCGTAATAATCTTTTGATTGTGGATGACTAAATTTTACATATTTGGCGTACTATATGATAGCAGAAACACTGTTAAGATATATTCTATTGAGATTAGGTTCGATTCAGTTACAAATAGAGTGATTACAAATATATTTAGTGCCTAAAATAACGTCAGCATTTCAGAAATGTCATGTAGTTTCATAAGTTTTGACATCCGAAAAACTTGCACATCACTAACGAGTGTGCGTAAGAGTGAAAGGAAATTTAGAAACAAAAAACGTTTATAGAACGTATGGCGAAAGAAATATTCTGCAAATGTCATATGGAAATACCACATAATATTTACCTACGGAATACAAGAAAAAAAGTCAAAAGAATGAAAGATCGGAAGCCAATTAAATCTATTATTATGCACAACGTTAATCGAACAGATTGGATAATAGCCTGCTTATGGATTTGACAACATTTATAAAATATCCTATGTTAAACCTAGCGAATTAATCGGATAGCTAAATGCCATGAAAAATTACTTAACCGAAAATAAGAATGGGGTAGCTCGAATGCAAATTACTTGTCATGCGCACGTGCTTCATTATATTACTTTTAATATAATTGATGCATACAGTTATGACATTCGTAGAAATTGTTCACAATATATCATTATGATTTTAAATAGTAACGAGAAAGGAATGCATACGTGCATACATACATATGCACATGTGTGTGTGTGTGTGTGTCTGTGTAATATCTAAATATATACAGAATCTCGAGATATATCTAAAGTATGAATTTAGCGTATATATTTAAAATATATTTCACAATTTATTATGGAATGACACATGATCAGATATATAAATTCACATAAGTGCTTTACAAAATATGCGCATATTTATGCATGCATTCATTTCTATTAGTATACGTATGCGTTCGTCTGCATATTTGCGTGTATATGTATATGCGTGTGTAATCAAATTTCCAGTTAAGTGAGTTTCTGATGAATCAAGTTAAATAATACCTGTATCCAATATACAATAACACACTTCCTTATTCTTTAAAACTCAGCCAACTTAGATATTCTTTTCTACTCTAGGCACAAGGCCCGAAATTTTGGGGGTGGGGCCCAGTCGATTAGATCGACTAAAGTACGCAAGAAGTACCACCGACCCCGAAAAGATGAAAGACAAAGACGATCTAGGTGGAATTTGAACCCAACACGTAAACACAGACCCAAATACCGCTAAGCATTTCGCCCGGCGTGCTAACGTTTCTGCTAGCACGCCGGCTGAAGTTCATTTAGAAATTGTATCTGTATGTGAAATAAATCGTACCATACGGAAATATCATTCATCATATGCGACTAAAACTCCAAGAGGTTATTTCTATCTGGTTAATATACCGATAACATCCCGACTATTAAGTCTCGTCTCACTATTCGTTTGGACTACCATTTCTGAGGGTCTGTTCGATATATCATTCAATTTTAAAACTGTTCAGGTACATGTTTAAATTTCCACCTTCGTGTGCTGCGTATAATACTTACTTTATTCAACATCTATTAAATCCCAAATTGTGTGATGTCTATATACGTATTCTCCCTCGATTCAACCCTGCAGCCGCAAACAACTTAGTCAATTGTATTTTGCACATCTTCCCGATATTCTGCATTCGCTTAGAGTTTTCTCCCTTCTGGTGCCTTTGGTTTCATGCTGAAATGTTTTGAATCTCAGTTGAAATGGAAAAAAAAAATCATTTTGTTTGAAACTTGGATCCTGCGGTTTATTAGCTGCTCTAATCCCATTTGCTTAGGTGGTGTATACTAAGTTTATTCTGAATACTTTATCGTTTGTCTGTATATATTTATAATCTAATTGGACTAGAGTCTGCATTAGTGTAGACTATACATATGTATACATATACATATATATATATATATATATATATATATATATATATATATATATATATATATATATATATATATATATATATATATATATATATATATATATATATATATATATATATATATATATATATATATATATACATATATATGTATATTCATATGTATATATGTATATATATATATATATATATATATATATATATATATATGTATGTATATATATATATATATATATATATATATGTATGTATATATATATATATATATATATATATATATATATATATATATATATATATATATATATATATATACATATATATGTATATTCATATGTATATATGTATATATATATATATATATATATATATATATATATATGTATGTATATATATATATATATATATATATATATGTATGTATATATATATATATATATATATATATATATATATATATATATATATATATATATATATATATATATATATATATATATATATATATATATATATATATATATATATATACGTATAGATACATGTGAATATATATATACACATTTATATACATACATACGTATATATACGTGTATATGTATATACATATATATATATATATATACATACATAAATATACACACATATACATATTCGTAAATGTATGTATATATATAAATTGTAAATGTAAAAATAAAAAAAACAAAACACAAAGGATTCTGCGGTACACGTTTTTCAAGCTTTATAGTTGTTACATCAGTATATAATTGATAGCATAAAGCTATCTTCAGCCGCAAATGTATTCTTTCCCAAGAATTATATAACATAGAAGTTAAACGAGGAAGAAAGATGAGATATAAAAGGTGAGGTTCCGTTTGGTATTTTCCATTGTAATATACCTCGTAGAATTCTTAATTTGATATATTTATACATAAGTTCCTCGGTACTCTGGAACCTGTCCATACTGTGACACACTTCAGTGTAGAGTGAACGCTAAGTAAACAATACTATTTTATATTAGCTAGAATGATAGTGTTAAAGGAGGGAAGAAGTTGGTGGTTAAAACAATATAACAAAAATGAAATAATAATATAAAATAAAATAAGGAATATAAAATACTAAGAAGAAAAATACAGATATTCATACAAAAATAAAAGGAGTCAAATCGGTGGGGCGGGTAATCTAAGAAACTATAAGAGAAAATCTGGATAGTAAAGTAAGATACATCTAAGCTATTTAGACAGGTTGGAGAAGGGTGGTGAAGAAAAATCTAAATGTAGAAGAAGATAAATAGATATAGACACAGAGATCTTAAAGGTCGTAGGGGATAGATATGTATGAGCTGTGTCTGCCTACATCAGTGGTGGGTCATAAATAAATAGCGCCAGGCTAGAGTAAACTTGAAATATAATATTCTTGTGGTGAGTGGTCAGTTTAGGCGAATTACAACTTAAGTATACGAACTTATCTGTTATATTGGTACATACACTTATCTAGATGATAAAAGGGTGAAGGAAGTGGAAAAGGTAATTAGAACATATAAGACCTTAAGGAAGAATAATTAGAAAATGTCAACAAGAAAAGGGAAATAAAGTATATGGGAGAGGAAGTGTTGGACGTCAAAATTCAAAATACAGAGTATTGGGAACAGTTCAGCCTTAGTAATATAGTATAATAGTGATAGGAAATAATAGCACCCACATTAATAAAGCAAAAAATAAATAATAAATAAAAAAAACAAAAGAAAATAAAAAGTAAAAAATTAAAAACTTAAAAAATAAGAAATAAAAAATATAAAATAAAAATATAAAAATATAAAGTGAAAATATAAAATATATATAAATATATATATATATATATATATAAAAAGTATATAAAAAATAAAAAAATAAAAAATAACATACAAAAAAAAATAAAGAAAGAAAATAAAAATAAAAACTATAAAAAAATGCATTGATTAGTGCTATTTCATGTTATTATTGTGTATTGTAGCGTCATTGGAGAGTTTCGAGTCAGTGACTGAAAGGTAGAACTATATCTGTAAGTGTGGGATTATGGATCCGGGTTATTAAAAATGTGTGTATATTATGTGGTCATATTCTAGCTATTCGAGGGTAAACAAAATTATTAAGGTACATAGTTAGGTTAGGGGTAGAGTACGGGTTTTGTTAATTCGGTGTCTGAATTGCGGTAGGCAGGATCTAACGTGGGAGTAGTTAATGAGAGAAGGTTTAGAAATGCTTATAACTAAAAGAGAGGACTTAGGGATTATAATATCTACACGTTTTCATCATTTTATGGATACAGGAAGGTTTGAAATCTGAGCTCTTATTAACTAGCTTATTTTTATCGGGGAATTTAATAATTATCAAATGTTCAAGGGAGCATAACTGGCAACCAGTTCCATTATCTTTATACGTTGGGGCCGATCCAACAATTGACCATCTAAGGCTAAAATTAATCTTATCGTCCTTAAGCTCCCAAATTCTACGAGATAATGAGGTGTTGTTAGCCTTATGTCTGAATCTAAACGAAGGTCTGTGGTTATAAAACCTAGATTTCCAGGATGAAGAGCATCCAAGGTAGGTGAGTGTGTTAGTTTCCGTGATAATTTCGCAAGAGTATATTACGTTTTTAAGTATGTGTATATATATATATATATATATATATATATATATATATATATATGTGTGTGTGTGTGTGTGTGTGTGTGTGTGTGTGTGTGTGTGTGTGTGTGTGTGTGTGTGTGTGTGTGTGTAATTATATATAAAGGGCATTAACTGTGTAGTAATGCCTCACGCTTCGAGGGACTAAATAAGTCAAAAACTACCAAAAAATAAGCAACATATTTACTGTGATGGCTACATTGCGGTAGGTTGATTCTTGTTTATTTTTATATATCTTGACCATACGTGTACTGATGAACAAAATAATACAGGCTACTTCACAGTTTTTCTGTATTTGATTGAGAAACCAGTGGTCTACCGTTGAGTTAAATGTTTTTAAGAGATAAATTTTGAAAGCTGCATTCCCTCGCTTTCAGTAAATACGTTGCTTATTTTTTGGTCGTTTTTGACTTATTTAGTCCCTCGAAGCGTGAGGCATTACTACACAGTTAATGCCCTTTATATATAATTAATTATATTTATGAAGAAATGATGAATTTTTTCATTACGAAATTTTTCGTTATTTTTTCATTATTAGGTTTTTTTCACGATGACTACTTGATAAATTATTATAAAGAATGTATCCTATATTATATTATATATATATATGTATATATATATATATATATATATATATATATATATATATATATATATATATATATATATATATATATATATATATCCATCTATCTATCTATCAATCAATCTATCTATCTATATATATATATATATATATATATATATGTGTGTGTGTGTGTGTGTGTGTGTGTGTGTGTGTATGCGTGTGTGTGTGTGCTGCGTGTTTGTGTGTGTGTGCGTGTATGTGTGTATGTGTGTGTGTGTGCGTGTGTGTGTATTTCCTAGAGGAACCTGATTTGTTTATAGACATGCAACCTGGTTTCTGCCAACACAGATACCATAGCACTCCGACTGGATACTAAAAGAACAGCTCAACCATTCAAATGAAGATGTGATATATCTTGACTTTGCCAGGACTTTTGAGAAAGGCGATTATGGGATATGTCACAAATTGCGTGATTTCGGTATTGCAGATAGACTGGGAAGGCCGCTGCATGATTTCCTGTAGTGTAGAATTCATGCTGTGACAACAAATGCTTTTCTCACTGAAGTGACACCAATACTCCGTGGAGTCCCACCGGGTAACAGAGCTGGGACCACTAATTTTAGTGGTTGATCTTTCCGACATGCCTTCAGCCACAGAGTCAGTCACACTAACTAGCTACGCCGAAGATACAAAAGCATCGGAATCAGTCAAGGATGCCAGTGGCATCCTATGAGGGCAGAATGACCTGAACGCAATATATAAATGGACTTATGAGAATAATAGGCAGTTCAATGAAGCCAAATTTCAAGCACCCCGCTATCAGCTCACAAACAAACAACGGCTGAAGTACACGGGGCCAGCAGGCAATGTAATCCTAGAAGTACAGTCGCTGCTTCACCTGGGAATCCAGATGAGCAACGGCGTAACTTTCTGTGTTTACTTTGTTCAGATGGCTACATTATGCAGGCGGGTGGCAGGTAGGCTACTTAGATACTACAGGACCAGGAACAGAGAGGCAAACCTGCATTGGAGAAAATGTATTCTCAGTCTTCTGGACTACAGCTCCAAACTGTTGTCCCAACAGTGTGTTGAGCTAATTGCGGAGCTAGGAGCGATCCAACGACACTACACAAAGTCAACAGACGTGGTAAAACACACGGGCTACAGGGAGCGGTTGAGACAACTGGGGCTCTACCCTGCGGAAAGCAGATGCGAGAGATATGCGGTGCTATACAAATGGTAAAAAATAAAGGGTGTAGCTCCAAATTTCCGAATTAAAACTAACACAAACTTCGAACTGGACGGCCCTGCGCAGTACCAAAAATCCCCTTTTCTCCATCAACGATATGAACCCGATATTGTAATAGCTTGGGATGCATACATACATACGTACGTAAATGCATACATACATACATACATACATACATATGTATATATAAATATATACATACATATATACTTATACATATATATGCATAAACATATATATACATATATATATACACACACGTATATATATGCAGATATTTACACACTTACATATACACATACACACACACATATATATATACATTTATATTTATAGATATAACAATGTGTATATATATAGAAATCTCTCTCTCTCTCTCTCTCTCTCTATATATATATATATATATATATATATATATATATATATATATATATATATATATGTGTGTGTGTGTGTGTGTGTGTGTGTGTGGGTGTGTGTGTGTGTGTATACATATATATATAAATATATATATACCTTACGGAACATTAATCAAAGAGCCAACATCAAATTCGAGTCAACCTATATATACATAGATACACACGTATTTATACATATAGATGCATAGATGCACACACACATATATATATATATATATATATATATATATATATATATATATATATATATATATATATATATATATATATATATATATATATATATATATATATATATATATATATATATATATATATATATGCATATATATTTACATATATATATACATATCTATGTAGGCATACATATATATGTATACATATATATATACACATTTTTATATAAAAATATATACATGCATATGTACATATATACATATATATATATATATATATATATATATATATATATATATATATATATATATATACATATACACACACACATATATATATATATACACATATATACGAATATATATATGCATATATTTATACACACATATATATATATACATATATATATACATATATATGTATGTATATATATATATATATATATATATATATATATATATATATATATATATATATATATATATATATATATATATATATATATATATATATATGTTTCAGCCAAGTGGATGCGGTCATGCTGGTGCACCACCGTGATTTTCACGTTCCTTGCATGGCTCTTCTCCCCCACCTGACATGGTCCAATCAAGAGTTTTGATGGCACATTTGGTGTATAAGAGAATTTGACATAGCTGCCCTAAACTGCGTCTCATTATGAGCCATTGGTTCGTCTGGTATCGTGGAGAGGAAAGCGTCAAGTTTTGTCTTGAAGACCTCCGCATCCATGTCTTGCATGTCTCTCAAATGTTTTGGTAGGGTATTGAAGAGCTGAGGTCCTCTGAAACCGAGGCTGCTGCAGTTTCTCGTTCTTATGTGAGATGCAGTGGACGGTACCTTTGGCACCATGCAGTGGCGACCCGTGCGGGCATTCCTGTAGTACTTGATACCACAGTTTGGCACCAGTCCTTCCAGTATTTTCCATATGTATATTATTACATATCTCTCCCGCCTGCGCTCCAGGGAATAGAGACCTAGTGCCTTCAGCCGCTCCCTGTAGTTCATCTGTTGGACTGTGGCGATCTTTTTTGTATAGTGCCGCTGAATTGCCTCGAGTTCTGCTGTCCGCCTAACACTGTGTGGTGACCACAACTGAGAGCAATAGTCTAGGCGGCTCAGAACAAATGTCTTCCATAGAGACAACATGACATTTTGATCCCTTGTACGGAATGTCCTCTGTATCCACCCTGCCAGTTGTCTGCACTTTGCTGTCAACTTGACAATGTGCATGTGAAATGATGCATCACTACACATGTTGATGCCCAGATCTCTTACTGTTTGTGGTTCTGGGATTGCAGTAGCTCCAGGCCCTGTGTATGCCAGTTGGGAGGTACTTGTGGTCTTGTAGCGCAGTACTTGAAATTTTTTGGCATTGAACTGCATATTATTTTGCTCTGCCCACTCATATATTGCATTTAGGTCATTCTGCAGGCTTACAATATCATCAGGATTCTTTATTGCCTGAGATATCTTTGTGTCATCAGCATAATTAAGGGATCAGCAAAGTTCAGAAATAGCTGCTATTTCTGAACTTCGGTATGTGGTGATCCCTTAATTATGTTTATAAATGTATAAGAACTTTTAAATATGTTCTCCACCGATAATGGTGCTTACATACCGAAGGGCTTGGTAAAATTGTTAATTGCTAATTTATTAATAAATTAATAAATTGATAAACCTTTACCCTTTTAATTGTAAATATATATATATATATATATATATATATATATATATATATATATATATATATATATATATATATATATATATATATATATATGTATATGTACAAGGTTGGAATGTAATAGACGAGTACATATGTAGAAGCAAAATAAGTCAAGGGACAATATACTAAGATTATTTTATGATGAAGTACATTTTAGTACCCTTTTGAATCACTGTCCTTTTTTCAAAGCATGAAAAATACTTAAATTGCGGGAAAATGATATGAGATGCTATTTTCTTTAATATTTCCATAGATTTCAAATGTAAGGGACATTTTCCTTTTTGTGTCTATCTCTGTCTCTCATTTTTACTCATGTGAGTTCTTGTTAGTAGGCACCAGGTACTAGTAGTCCTATTATTTGAAATGAGTTCTTGGTTTTGAATATGTAAGCAGCAGTGGAAGCTGAGAAATGAGGCGAATAAAAAGAAGAACAAGAAGAAGAAGAAGAAGAAGAAGAAGGAGAAGGAGAAGAAGAAGAAGAAGAAGAAGAAGAAGAAAAAGAAGAAGAGAACTACCTACCATCACTAATTGATATAGGCTTTCAACGTGCCCTACAACTCATCAGCCACGAACACAGGCATCCCTAATTAAAGAAGGGATTTCAACTAAAAGTTCTACCATACGTCTCTACACACAACTCACTTACCAATAAAACCTTCGACACCATCCTCTAGAAAACTCCCTTACTAAAAAGGGACCACAAACTGAATTTAATCCACTAAATGCACAGTATCATACAGGGCAACAGACAACTCAAATCAATGAAATATCTCCTAACACAATTTCAAGTAAGCTCGTCAACAACACTAAAGCCTTAAGTAAAAAAAATTCGGAAGATCTAACTGTAGTATATGCGTTAACCTAATTAAAGGATCGCAGTTCTCTTTCATACAGGATAAATGTTTTTCAGTGAAAACAACTTCACATGTGCTTGAGAGAACATAATATACTAGGCGAATCGAGAGCAATATATAGCTCAAACCAAAAACAGTCTACGTCAAAGGATGTCTCTACATAGATACCAGATGAAAATTCAGGAATACGGAAAAATAGCATACAGCGAACACATCGACATTTGCGCCACTAAACAAACAACCCAGCTTCAGAAGTTTCCCCACTTTAAATTCAGGGACGATGCTACCTTTAGTTAGCTCATTAGTAAGGGGTCATATCTTATCACAATATATAAACCCCTTTTGAATGCATCCACCACAAATGACACTATTACAAGGGTCTTAGAATAATACTCACCGAAATATTAAAAACGATATATTCAGAAGTCAGAACAATCACAACACATTCAGAACAATTCCAATCACTACTATTACAACCACAACAGGACACTTTTAGGTCACTTGAGCATTTAAGAGGATTCTACCAGCATACCACTCCCGCATATTTATTATTCTTTCTATTCTTTTCATACTACCTCTCCTTTTTCTCCTCCCCTCTCCCTCCTCCCCTCTCCCTCCTCCCCTCTCCCTCCTCCTCCTCCTCCTCCTCCTCCTTCTACGCTTCCTATTCTCCTCTCCTCCCCCTCCTCCTCCTCCTTCTTCTTCTTCTTCTTCTTCTTCAGTACCTGCTACCAAGATCTCACATGAGTAAAAAAAGAGACTAAGAGACAGACGTTAAAATGGAAAATGTTCCTACATTTGAAAACTATGGCAATATTTCAAAGACAACATTTCATTTAATTTTTCTATAATTTAATTGTTTTTCATGCTTTGAAAAAGTTGCAAAGACTGAAACCGGTACTAAAAATGTTCTTCATGATAAAATTATTTTAGCATTTTCTACCTTGTCTTATTTTGCTATTATATATATATATATATATATATGGACCTGAAAATGCGAAATTGCTTCGCCTTGACGGGATAAATTTTCACCCAATCTTTACTGTATTTTTAAATCAATAAACTGTCGCGAATCCTTCCTGCAGGTATGCATCACGGAGAGCATACCAAGAAGATGAATTTCAAAATATGCAAAATAAACAAACGAAATAAACAAAAGAAGTGAAAGATAGTTTCCTTATATATATATATATATATATATATATATATATATATATATATATATATATATATATATATATATATATATATATATATATATACATATATATATACATATATATATATATATATATATATATATATATATATATATATATATATATATATATATATATATATATATATATATATATATATATATATATATATATATATATATATATATATATATATGGCTCGTAATGAGACGCAGTTTAGGGCAGCTGTGTCAAATTCTCTTATACACCAGATGTGCCATCAAAGCTCTTGATTGGACCATGTCAGGTGGGGGAGAAGAGCCATGCAAAGAACGTGAAAATCACGGTGGTGCACCAGCATGACCGCAGCCACTTGGCTGAAACACATAAATAAATAAATAAATATATATATATATATATATATATATATATATATATATATATATATATATATATATATATGAATCTAGTATTAATTTAAATGTGTAAGAAATGAAAGTTGCTTAGCGACATGTCCTTCGTCATTACGTTGAGTTCAAATCCCCTTCAGGTCGAGTTTGCGTTTTGGTCTTCCTGTGCCGATAATGCAAGAGCAAGTTGTTCATTGAACTATTTGTAATTCAAATACCGCCTACACGAAAACTGTTGGCATTGTACCAAAAATTTAAACCAATACTTATTAAAATTCTCTTGTATGATTTCTTTTAGTAAGAATTTCTCTACAGTTTTTAACAATAAGGTTGTTTTGTCCAGTTCCTATATCACTTTTTGTCGGTAGTATGAATTTTAATCATGTCTTTGTACCCTTATTTCAGCACTTGTTATGGATTTTCTCACTCTAGTATCTCTTGTCAATTTCTCCAAAATAGACGCCAATTCATTCAACACTTCTAAGAGTTACATGTCTCAAGAGGCATAAAAAATTTAGTAAAAAACGAACTTCCTTGAAAATCAATTCCAAACGTTTAAACATCAATTACGTTTAACAGCATGTGGGTGAATTATTTCACCAATAGACTAAGGCTATACATCATGGCTGAGTGTTGGAACAAGTAACTTGTATAAGTGTTGAAACATGTGTTACCCTTACTCGTGGACCTGAAAATGCGAAATTGCTTCGCCTTGACGGGATAAATTTTCACCCAATCTTTACTGTATTTTTAAATCAATAAACTGTCGCGAATCCTTCCTGCAAGTATGCATCACGGAGAGCATACCAAGAAGATGAATTTCAAAATATGCAAAATAAACAAACGAAATAAACAAAAGAAGTGAAAGATAGTTTCCTTATATTCATTTCATCTATACAGAAAACTAATGTAAAACGTATCACCAGGCTTTTCGATTCAAAACACGTCGTACCTTGACACTGCATACATTTCTATAATGGTAGAATGCAAATAACTATGTAGATTCTCACACTCACAATTTCCATTGACATTTTTTTGTTAAAGTTATGACACTGCAGCTAAGGTGAGACGCCACCTTCAAGAATTTAGTCATTCAAATTGACCCCAGTACTATTTTAAAAACTATATTTTAAATCTGTCTGTCAGTCTGTTGTTGCCGAACCTCTAGGTTACAACGGCATAAAAACACAAAGACCGGTTCTGAAGCTGTAATGAGGAACTGCACAAACACTACGCACGCACGCGCGCGCACATACACACAAAGTTATATATGACGGGCTTCTTTCGGTTTCGGGCTACCATACCTACTTACGTGGTATATGTCGGGGCGAAGTTATAGTAGAATACGGTGGCCCAAATTGCCACGCAATGGGACTAAACCCGGAGAAGCACTGACGCCATCGCGTATATGTGTTAAATTATTTTAACTGAAAATGAAGCCGAAAATTTTGAAATAAACTATGAGGACAGCACTTAATATGCATATCGATATGTTAGCACATAAAAAGGATATGTTGAATTTCCAGAATCGCTGACTCATACGAATGCGTGAAGAAGATGTGCCACCTTTCCCAAGATGTGCACCGAATGATAAATTCGTACGCGAATAAATGTGTCATCTCCTGTAGCTCTTGAAATCCTGCTTTCCCTGGTGGCTACCGGATATAAATATTTTGGAGCGCATTAGTTAAGTCAGCCAACAAATTCGGACAGTTTTGTGGATCACATATAAGTATTTATGCGTTCTAATCTAATTTAGAGAACTTAATCGTAAAAATAAAAGATAAAATTAACATATAAACTATTATTGATAAAGGACGGGAAAACATTTATTCATGACTTCTGGGGTTCAGTTAAACCGCAGCCCCGTTATAATTTCTAGCCTCACTTCGAACATTTCGATGAATATCAACAAACTATTTCCTTGGTCAAGCTGTAGCCTCTCCACAATGTTGACTTCTCTGCAGTATCAACCAAAAGAGACTTTGCAAGCTATCAGACATATATTCTGACACGGAATGATAGTCCTCACCTTGTCCAGTTGATGATAGTCTGTGATGTGATTAGAGAAGTTCCTTATATCCAAATGAGATAGGAGAATCTTAAATTTCGTAAGCTTCCAAGTTGATTTCACAAATACTGAATCATAATATCTTCCGTTATGGTTAATAATTTCATTTCAAGAAAGTGCGATTGCATATATCTTCCTATGCATGTGCCACACTCTCCACTTACTGACTTTCTATGATAAGTTACTGAGCAACTTCTTGTTTCTTCGTTGATCTATACCACACTTATATTCATTTCTTAACGGTATAGTTAAGAGATGAAGAAAAAGAAAATCAGGAATCGTTGCCCAGATATTAGACACATACTGATGCAGACTATAATGTAATGCACAAACAAAATGTATTATTGTTATTGCTGAGGAAAAAGATGAAGTGAAAAGCAGAAGAAATACTAGATGGAATGGACTAATCATCATGATGCAATCTTCGTCATTGTCACAATCGTCATCATTGTCGTTATTAGCATAATAAATTTCATCATCATACTCATCATTATCATTGTACTCATTCTCATCATCAGGGATTAGCTATGACAAATACCCCCTATTCCCCAAATTATAAGTTCGAGGCAAGCAAATTAGAAGGTTACAAATTCTTTTTTGTTATTACTTTTGTTATGCATAAATTGCTTGCTTCAAGCAATTTAGTTATACTATTACGGCATAAAAAAATGAATTTCTATTTAAATTTTACAATTTATGTGCACATGCGAAAAAAGCGTTATTCAATTTTGTGTGTAGAGAGATTTGAAAGAAAAATGATTATATTTTGGCAGCAGGTGAAACTATATGATATTCATTTTCCTCTTTTAATATGCTTGCAGAAAATCCAAAATGACAAGACTTTGTGTTGCCTCTAGCAAGAAAGCTGTAACTGTGAGGTGTAAGGACTTGAGTTGTCAACAAAGAAAACCTAAAGCTGGGCCTTCACATATGGTGTGATAAATTTGTTATCATCCACTGTTCTGACAAAAAGAAGCATTTGCATCATTTCTAATAGAACATGTAATAATAGCGATAATAACAGCCGTATAAATTACAACAATGACATCGCTTTTTACAATCTCATTCGAACGGATTGTAACATTAATAACAAAAACGACAATATGCTAATACCGACTCTCATTATATGTGTGTCAACAAAGATATTTGCAAAATAATACGCGGATATTTAGATTAAAGTCTAACCAGTTATAGGAGTAACGCGTTTATCAACACAAAATGCAATCAAGCATTTGAAGTTTGAAACCTGACATGTGATAGCTCATATTCAGGCATTGTTTTATCATGAATACGAAACCGTTTGATAACGAGTGAAAACTTTACATTAGAATTTCAGGTATTCATGTCATCCGATTTTAAATAGACGATGAATGCTAATGAAATTTTGATAATTCTGGTGCCTCCTGAAACACTAATTCATCTCAGCACAGCGACAAAAGCATAAAATAAGATTCATAATACCCGACACACCATCGACGACTATAATTCGGTTTTAAGACGATTATAAACCCACAAAGCAATAGGGTGAGCAAGAGTGGCTGCCACAACCCTATATGAGAGTATTACATTTGACGTAAACAGGGGGACACTGGTGTCAAGCCGAACCTCATATTATGCTTTTCAATTCGAAAATTTTAAAACGGAGTATGGGTTGATCGAATCTAAATATTTGACATAACCATTCATAATCCTATATATTCTATTATCAATACAGGGTTTCATTCTAAAGGTTAACTAAAATACCAACGCCAAATAGCCGCATCTCCAACCACAAATTGATGACAACTATATATTTCATCAATAACTTCTATTCTACATTCTGTCCACAATGAATCAAGTACTTCAGACATCATATTCAGAAGGTGTTAATCAAATTCTTAGGTGTTAGGTGCCAGTTACAATATCCACAAACAATTCCCCACTGCTCAACTTTCTGCACTGAGTACTGTTTTGCATATATATATATATATATATTATCTAGTTTCAGCTCATGAGCTGTGGCCATGCTGGGGCACCGCCATATATATATATATATATATATATATATATATATATATATATATATATATATATATATATATATATATATATATATATATATATATACATATATATATACATAGATAGATAGATATAGATATAGATAGATAGATAGATAGATAGATAGATAGATAGATATGGCGTATGAGTGGGTGTGTGGTAAGTAGCTTACTTACGAACCACATGTTTCTGGGTTCAGTCCCACTGAAGTTGCACCTTGGGCGATTGCATTCTACTATAGACTCAAGCCGACTAAAGGCGGTGCTCCAGCATGGCTACAGTTCAATGACTGAAACAAGTTAGTATATACACTAACAAGGATACATGCTGTTGCTCAGGATAAAAATGGGATAGATTTTTTTTATATATGTAGGTTAACATATATAAGTAGGTTTACAATTATACAACTGTTTCGTTTTCGTCTATTAACAGTTTACATCCGAATTATCAAAAAATATGAAACCATTATTAATTTTGTCAATTTCCCTTTTCAGTTTGTAAGTTAGAAATATTGATGCAATAAAATGATTTTTGAAGTAATTTAATGTACCTACGTGAACATTGCAAACCTACTTTTGGGCTACCGTTTATATTTAGAGATAGATAGATAAATATATACATATAAATATATGTAATATATATATATATATATATATATGAACATGTGTGTATATATGAATATATGTATACCTATCTATCTATCTATCTATCTATCTATCTATCTATCTATATATATATATATATATATATATATATATATATATATATATATATATATATATATATATATATATATATATATAAAGAGCATTACCTGTGTATCAATGCCTCACGCTATCGAGGGACTAAATAAGTAAAAAAAACTACGACAAATAAGCAACATATTTACCGAAAGCTTTCGGTAAATATGTTGCTTATTTTTGGTAGTTTTTTTTACTTATTTAGTCCCTCGATAGCGTGAGGTATTGATACACAGTTAATGCCCTTTATATATAATTGAATATATCTATGAAGAAACGATGAATTTTTTCATTACGAAATTTTTCGTTATTTTTTTCATTATGAGGTTTTTTCACGCTGACTTCTTGATAAATTCTTGTAAAGAATTTATCCTATTTTATCTTATAAATAATTAGAATATATTCAGTGCTGAATATCATTCTGTATAAGCACATGTTACCAAGATGCAACTGGATAAATTCAAATCTCTTTCAGGGATATATAATTGTGAACAAAAGTCATCGTTGCTGTGATGGCTACGTCATGGCAGGTGATTCTTGTTTATTTTTATATATCTTGACCATACGTGTACTGATGAACGAAAGAATACAGGTTACTTCACAGTTTTTTTCTGTATTTGATTTAGAAACCAGTGGTCTACCGTTGAGTTAAATGTTTTTAAGAGATAAATTTTGAAAAGCTGCATTCCCTCGCTTTCGGTAAATATGTTGCTTATTTTTGGTAGTTTGCTTTACTTATTTAGTCCATCGATAGCGTGAAGCATTGATACACAGTTAACGCCCTTTATATATAATTGAATATATCTATGAAGAAACGATTAATTTTTTCATTACGAAATTTTTCGTTATTTTTTCATTATGAGGTTTTTTCACGCTGTCTACTTGATAAATTATTTTTAAAAATCTATCCTATCTTATATTATATATATATATATATATATATATATATATATATATATATATATATACTGAGAGAGAGAGAGAGAGAGAGAGAGAGAGAGAGAGAGAGAGAGAGAGAGAGAGAGAGAGAGAGAGAGAGAGAGAGAGAAAGACAAATTGAAAGGGATATGTTTCTTTTCACATTCATTTTTATCACTTTTTTTAAAAACGCTTTACTTGTCCAATGGCCATGGTAGAAATACTTGAAAACTATGTGTCTCCCGTTCAACTTTGAGCACTGCACATTTGCAATCTACAGTCAAGCATCATTTGGTTCTACAGAAATCAAGACAAGACACTCTCGAGTGATGAATTAGTAAAAAATTAGAAATCTCCGTTAATTTCCGAGTGTTAATAATATAAATCATGTCAATACATTTATTTCTGTGACATTTTCACCATTATTATCACGTTGATCGCCGGCATTAATCTTGAGTCGGTGGTAAAAACAGTTATTTATTTGAGTTCATTTATTTGTTTTCTTCATTTATTTGTTTTTTCTTTAATCAAAATAATTAATCAATTCAGAAAAAAGAAATTAAAAACTGCTTTTCAAATTAATAATGCAGTTATAAAATAACGATATGCGAATTTGTTATAAAACCACGCATTTTGCTGGAGGTGTGTAGTTGATTAAATCGACTAATGAAAAGATCCTGGAAGTAAAAATGCAAAGCTGAGAACAGAGAAATTTCAATTCAGAATTTAATATGAAATAACAATGCATTGAAATTTATATTCTACAGTGTCGAACCAATGCCCTACCAAAAATATTTACATTTTATCTTACTAGTGCCAGTCCCTGATAAGCTTCCATCAATTGAGTACCTCTTCTAGTCAATCACATCAAACCCTGAAAGCATTGCTATCTATCTATCTATCTATCTATCTATCTATCTATCTATATATATATATATATATATATATATATCGGAACAAAAGTTCGTTGAAAGTGACCAAGCTAAAGTTATATATCCTTCTATATGCCCCAATACACATAAATACAGTATACATTGAAGCACATTAGAGGTATCCGTCATAGGTTTCCTTGCACGCTAGTATGAACAACTAATATCCAAACAACTATTTAGAGATGCACTTGGAAGTTCATCCCTAAATAGTGGTTTGGATTTTAGCTGTTCTTTCTAGAATGCAATGAATCCTCTGACGGATGCCACTTACGTGTTTAAATGTACAAAGTATTTATATAAATAATATATAGTCTATTGACTAATCTTTTTACACACTAGGCCACTGGTAGAAATTTCTAATATTTCCTATTACCCTGATATTATTAATTATCTCAATACATAAATAGCAATGAATAAATATTCAACTAAATATGTGTATAGATATTATTAGTAATATTATTATTATTATTGAGTGATAGAGCAGTGCATGCCATCAAAGTGTCACCGGGGTAAAATATATATATTAAACCACGGTTTTACCTTTAAATTACCTACTACCGTATACCCTTTAACGCGGACTGTACATGCTGAGGTAATCCACCAGGTGTGCTTACGGACACGTATATACTTTAGACGGCTGCATAATCTCTAATTTATACCTTATATATATATATATATATATATATATATATATATATATATATATATATATATATATATATATATATATATATATATATATATATATATATATATATATATATATATATATGTATATATATATATATATATAAATATATATATATATAGAGAGAGAGAGAGACAGATAGAGAGAATGAGATAGATAGATAGATAGATAGCTAGCTAGCTAGCTAGATAGATAGATAGATAGATAGATAGATAGATAGATAGATAGATAGATATGTATGTATAAATATATAAGTAAGATATAAGTTAGAGATTATGCAACCGTTTAAAGTATATACGTGTCCGTAGGCACTCCTGGTGTATAACCTCAGCAAGTATAGTCCTCGTTAAAAGGTATACGGTAGTAGGTAATTTAAAGGTAAAACTGTGGTTTAATATATAGATAGACGAAAAGAAATGGAACAATAATTAACAATGACATGTGGATCATTGGTGTTTTAAGGGCATTCTCTAATTGAATTAGGATTATGTCTAAAGCTGTTTCTTTTTATTAAAATTGGGGTAAATCCATATTTACCACGTTAGATTTAATAAACATCTTCAGGACGATTATAGAGAATGCATATGTACACTCTATATCATACACACTTTTGTAACATCCTCAGTCTATACTAGTGCTACCATGGTAATTACATGGACTAACTTAGAAGACGCAAATTAACATTACTTATGTCCAATAACAACAACGGATAGCTCCACCAGGTATACGTATTTCGGCCATACACCGCCGGTCAATTAGCCACTGTCCCCATTTAACACTATAGCCATCGAATTTTGGAATCTACTGACATGTGGAAATTTTCTTCGACTAAAAGGCGGTGCCCCAGCATGGCCGCAGTAAAATGATTGAATGAAATAAAAGAATAAATGTATGTATATATATGTATATATATATATATATATATATATATATATATATATATATATATATATATATATATATATATATATATATATATATATATATATATATATATATCGGAAGGTTTAGAGGTGATGTACAGGAATTATATATTACAAAAAATAATAAAGTACTCAGATATCTGGATGGTTGTACATTTACAGATTTTTTATTTATATGTCACATGTTTTTATAAATAATAGCGCTTGCATCTATTCTTGTAGAATCTCCAGATATGATTTTACTTCAAATGATTTCTCGCTTTTTAAAGTATTATTGAATGTGTAGGAGTAGGGGGAGAGATATAGGAGAGTAAAAGGGGGTGAGGAATGGGTGAACAAGTGAGAGCATGTGTGTGTTTTTGTGTCGATGTGCGTGTGAGTGTGTGCGTGTGTGTGTGTGTGCCTGTTTATCTGAAAGGAGTGTCAATGGGAAAGAGAAAGAAAAGTCAAAGAAGAAAGAAGAAAATTGTATTTACACCTGGTCAATTCTTTCAATGACAAGTTTATTCTTCGCCTTTAAAAATGGCAAAACCAGGTGGCTACTTAAGGTGAGGCATTGTTTGGAAGAGAGTTGTTTTTCAAAAAGTTGCCATCATTGTCCAGTGAGAGAGAGTGTTGGTGTGATTTTGTGTGTGTTTGTGTGTTCGTGTGTGTGCGCGCGCGTGTACGTGCCTGTGTATCTGAAAGGAGTGTCAATGGAAAAGAGAAGGACAGAAAGAAGGAAGAAAGTAAAATGAAAGAATTGTGCTTACATCTATACAGCTGGTTAGTTAAAAAACTGAAGGAGACAAATATGAAAACCAAGTTAACCAGATTCAATTCTAGATGGCACAAAAATGTCCCACTATCTAGTTTTCTTACCATTTTTAGGCTCTGCTGTTCCAAAGTTGAATAACGATTAAGAATAATGAAATATTGTGATGAAGTATGTGAAACAATGAAAATTGTTGGTGAAATATAAAAAAAATTACAGTTTACTTTACAAATTTGGTCCTTCATCCAGTACTAATCATTCCAGAAATAGTGATATTTCACCCATCACGGCTATATATATACACACATACACACACATACAGACATACATACGCATATAATATACATACATACATATATATATACATTTTTTTTTTTAGTTTCAGCTCAGAGCTGCGGCCATGCTGTATATACACTTCAATAACAATTTTCATTCTTTCACATATTTCACTACCTTTGTATTTTCATAACTTTACATATACTTTCTCTATTTTTGTAATCATATTTATTTGTATTTTTATTTCATAACTGATTTGATCTTAAAAGTGATATATTTATCTAATATTAATTTACTTAATTTACACAGATCAGATTTATTGTAGCATATTAGTTTAATTTTGTATCGTTTAAAAAACTTTCTTTATGATCCTTAATTGTTCTACGGGGTCTGGAATGTGCAAAAGGTTCTGTTTTCTCAATTATGTTGTAGTTGGTCATAATGTTCTTGGCTGGTAAGTTCAAAGATCTTAAGGTGCTATTGGGTTCTATTTTGTTTTTGTTTTTTTGTATTTTTTTCATGCAGCAACTGGTGATATAAATCAATATCAGAAATATATGACTTCCTGATTTTATCTGAGTGTACACCTATTTCCATTTACAGAATAAAAATAACTATGAGTCCCTGCAGATAGTCATAGAGGATTACTATTCATCTATTAACACTACGATCCTATACAGCACTCTTATTTTCGCCTAATATCATGCTGAACTAACAATGATTGAAATCAAGGTAATCTTAGACGCGAGAAAATTCATAATAGCCTTCGATAACTGAATATGGGTGAGGTAAGATACCCCGAAAATTAGAGTAGCCCAAAACTTAGCTAGCAACCTAGCTACTGTCATAGCTTCTATCAACAATAAAACGTTAGATGCCTTCTATGAAACCGGGAAGAATAGCAACATAAAGCTCAACAAACAACCGACAAATGTAATAAAGCACATCTCTAATAACTCGCCCTCAAATAATGCGGACAACTACCTTATAATTAATAACCCTCCTCAACATATCATAGGCACAGACAAGCTTAATAATCTATGTGGCTACAGAGATGAAACACAATTATGAATTCTCAAATATATGTAAAACTAAAAACGTAATCTACCAATGCGATGTACTCGTAAATAAATACAAGGAGAGTTATATTTGAGCAACTAAAAATGAAATGATATTTATATATAACTCCCATCTCTCTAGTTTCAGAAATAGCAGTAAAGCGAACCCTACCGTTGAAATCACTAGTATGTATTCATTGTTTATACTGTGTTTAATTGATAACAGTTAAATTGTATTTTTTTTTCTTCTTGATTACAGAACTGAACAGGATCACCATTATCATGAACTTCTAACTATCATTTTGGTTTCTGTATTCATTTTGGGTATTTTAACGTGTTTCTCTGGAAATACAAATATGTGGAAATTTTTGACAGGGCACAGGAGGGAGTTAAACATACATTGGAACCTAACTTTTTCTTCTGTGTTTCATGTGTAATACCTCACCATTCTTTCCGCTCTCAACAATAACGTTAATGCCGACACAGTAGATCAAGCTAAAAGAAACAAAAGTAAACATCAACAACAAAATCAACTAAAGCAATAGCAGTAACAACAATGTTAAAAAAGGAATAGGCGTTGACAGTGATACTAACACAATCGCCATAACTAACACTACTCTAAAACATAGCAGAAATCGAAATAGCAATAACAATGGCGACGACGACGACAAAAGTGCAGTGAGAATCACCATAGCAACAACATGAATCGTAACAACAATGACTTCTGTCATAACAACATTGATAAAGGAAAAGTAAATTAGAAAATTAACTGTTGCACCCACGCTGTGCCAATACAACCGACGTAGCCAGTACGAATATCACTGCCGCCAATAACACTTCCAGTAAACTAATTAATAACACTTTCTGTGATGCGATGATGTGGTTACAATTCAAGAACCAAATTATCTACAACATTAAGTATTGTGAAAAGGATACTTCGACAGAATCAGGACTGCTACTGGAGTTTGAAAATGCCCTTAGGGGAGCTTCTGGCATAAAGCAACTAAGCTAGCGTATCAATTAAGTGCATGTGACGGAGGCGTTCCTCATCAAACAATAGTATCTATCCCTGGAGAGGACTATTAGAGTTCATAATATTTAGTAAAGAAATTTTAATAGTAAATTCTAGATAGGATATTACAAGATACTCACGAAATTGAAGGACGAAGTCGAAGACCATTAGGTGCACCCTGGCGGCAAACAAACAATGCTGCAACTCGGTCACAATACTGTCTGAATGATCGGAACGTACGCATGCTACTCAGTTTTAAGCGTGTATGTGTAGCTTTTTAGAGGCAATTAGCATGTCAGTTTATTGGCGTTCCGAGACTAGCTGGTGGACATTATTGACTACCTACAAAAATGGCTCTCAATTGGGCATACAGTGTTTTAGGAAAAACCGATGACAGCGGAAGAAATAGAGGAAAAGTTAACAGTCGGTACAACGGAGAAATCGCTGAAGCCAGATGGTTTGCCAAGCGTCATTTACCACATATTAGCTCGGGAGTATCATGGCATTTGTATCCTGTAACTGGAAACGGAGAATGGAAATTACTAGTTTTGTGAGGAATAATGCGTGGTGATGCTGCTGAGAACTATGGAACACGAACAAAGGGGATGGTTTTAATCCCTTTATGCTCCAAATTACCGTAAATACACAATTTAAGATTTCAGCCAACGAGTTAGCTAAGGGGCTGGCCTTCGCGTCCATGCTCTGTAAGAATTTCTTTAAGTTTGAACGATCTTAATTCAAACTCTCTTCAGTGTCGATAAAATTAGATGCAAGTCCATTAAAACAAATTGCTAGCCTTGAGCATAAATTTTAATCGATTAATATTATTACTAATATTATTATTATTATTATTATGATTATGATTATTATGATTATTATGATTATTATTATTATTATTATTATTATTATTATTGTTCAGTAGTTTTATTTTTATAACGTGCTTTCACTTCACTACCGAGCGCAGCTCTGTGCGCCTTGGGTATGTGCTGTGGTTTGCTGTGGTGCTTTTATGTTTACTGTATTGAAAGTGTTTTGCGTAGAATGTGTGCAGTACCCAGTAGTGCAATTTTCTGTATGTTACATATATTTGTAAGTCCTGGTATTTTTGTTATGTATTTGTCTGAGTATTTTTTAATTATACCTAAGGCACCTACTATAATAGGAATTGTTTCTGTTTTTAGATACCACATTCGAGTTACCTCTATTTCCAGGTCTTTGTATTTTGAAAGTTTTTCCATTTCTTTTCGAGAAACGTTGTCATCTGCTGGTATTGATACATCAATTAGAAAGCATTTTTTTCCTTCATGATCTTTGACAACTATATCTGGTCTATTTTCCTTAATTTCTCTATCTGTGCGTATTGGCATATCCCAGAGTATGGTTGCTTTCTCGTTTTCTGTGACCTTTTCTGGCGTGTGTTTACACCATCTTTTTTCTGTTGTTATTCCATAGTGTTGGCATAACTTCCAGTGTATATAGGTCCCAGCTCTGTCGTGTCTGTGAATATATTCCTTCTTAGCCAGGACTGGGCAGCCAGAGATAATATGATTTATTGTTTCTTGTCCATCTCCACATATTCTACAGTTACTTGTTATATTTCTTTTCATTATGTGTTTTTGGTAATTTCTGGTGTTTTTGGTATTATTATTATTATTATTGTTATTATTATTATTATTATTATTATTATTATTATTATTATTATTAACAACCACATGTGCGCGACATGGTGATCTAATTACAATGTAAACAACGGAATGAGTAGCTCATCCCACTCTAACAGACCCTGAATAAGGTTTCTTTAAGGATGTTCAACAAATGTTTCTAGCGGTAAATTATTCAAATCCCAAAGAATTCTTGTCGATATATAGCTATCGTGCTCCACCGCTACTTCTCTCACTGATGCATATATAGCTAGTTAATAAATGACATTTCCATCTGGTTAGGTTCAAAGAAGTGACAGGCAAATCTGTGGTATTGAGTAGAATATTTGCTGTTGCCCATCATTTATTCGAAGACAAATCATGTACGCGATAACACTTCCAATCTGTGAGGATCCGAAACCATGAGAGCCAGTGTCTGGTACTGCATCAGGGTAATTCTTATTAATATTAGTCTTATTAAAATTCAGCTGGGGTCGACTTGTCTTTTATACTCTCGGGATTGATAAAACAAGTGCCAATTGTGTTATGATGGCTAAACTTCTCATATGGACATGTGCATATATATATATATATATATATATATATATATATATATATATATATATACACACACATATATATATATATATATATATATATATATATATATATATATATATATATATATATATACTAAATGTATAATTATACACAGAATTCTTATTAAAGGGAGCGGATTACCCAATCCAACACGCTAAATATAGATACCAGATGGATCTAAAATTCGAAATTATTTGGTAAAAATGAAATTGAATATGCTTATTTCTTAGTATTTGAACTGCTAGAGTTATTTTCGGAGTTTATCCAGTACAACCCTTAAACAAGTAAATAGTATTTTCCTAAACAATAGAGCCACTCATTTGGGTAGGAACTTATTAACACATATAACAACACTAGCTCCCCTTAGGGTAATATTCTCTGGTTACGCACAAAAGCCCTCTTCAAAGATATTTAGAATTGTTATTATCTCATATCTGATTAGTCCGTTATTACGTAACATGCTTCACGATTTTGGTATACACACTTGATTAATATTCCCTCCTATGTCCTATATACTCTGGGAACGCGTTAAAGCCCTTTTCAGAGGTACTTTATTTGAATTCCTTCTAACGGGAAATTAATTTCATGTTATTACATAACTGACTTCACAGTTTGGCTATGCATAACTTATTTAGAATTCCGAAAAACAGGATCATATGTAAGACAGTTCATTATTCTCTGCAAATGCACAAAAACCGTTTTAAGGGTGATATACTTTGTATTGTTGTTACTGGATTAGCGAAATAATTAGGAGAACGAAACAAAGTGATAAGGCCCGCTTTTCCGGCAATTACCGGGTACGTCAGCTAGAACATGAGAAGAATAAAATTATGATGGCACAAACATAGTTTAGTGAAAGCCCTGAAGATATATATCATCCTCATTTGTGAAGATATTGCACACTTGGTCAGATTCCTTGCAAAATTCAATCATTCAATATATATATATATACGCATACATACATACATACATACATACATATATACATACATACATACATGCATGCATACATACATACATACATTCATACATACATAAATACATACATATATGTGTGTTAGTGTGTGTGAAATCATTGATTAGAGAAGAAACATCATATCCGAGCGAACGACCTTATATAACCGCAAGTTTCTATCCATTTCATCATATACAAATAATACCATGGCATTCAGACTTATAAAAGAAATGCATATATAAACACCAATGGTAAAAAAATATATATGCACATATAAAAATGCAAAATATATAGAGAGATGTATCCGAAAAAAATGTACATGGAAATCAACCAAATTTGGTGATAAAACAATTATTAGAACATATCTATCCTTTAAAATATTTACCCATCGATTAAAAATGTATCAAAATAATCAGTTCTTAAAATGAAGCATTCTATGCTAGGTCCGATATCCAAGAAGCGGAAGATAATTCCAAAGAAGGGTAAGTCAAAACGCACGTGGATTAATAACTATTTTGATATATTTTTAAATGGTGACTAAGTTTGTTTAATTGATTGATATAAACGACACAGAACGCATGTGTCGCGTTGCCAACTGGAAACGGTGTTTCCTGGGGCTAAATAGCAGTAGAATTCTTACCTTTCCTTGGAGTGTCACATTAAGTTGGCAACAAATTACCAATTTAACGTGCTGTTACTGTATAAGACTCTCTGGGAGATTTAGAAATGCAATATTTCCAATTATGTTCTAATAATTATTATTAATTTTTCACTTTATTCGAGTTTTTTTCATATACATTTTCCCGACAGATCCTTCTATATATTTTTGTAATTTTATATGTGCACATATATTTTTTTTTACCTTCGGTGTTTATATATTTATTTTATACTTTGAATGTCATGGTATTATTTGTATATGATGAAATGTATTGCAACATGGGGTTATATAAAGTTGTTGGTCCAAATCTGATGTTTGTTCTATAAGCAATGATTTTTGCATCTGTCTCAATTTTACTTGAGTACTTCTTTTTTGCAACCCTATACATCGTTTTTTGTTTCCATACAAAGAAACAAAATTATTTCGTATCACACACAGACACACACACACACAGACACCGACAGAAACACATACACACACACACACACATATAAAGAAAACAAAAAATGGAGATATATTGGTGAACATCAATTAACTTACATGAATTATTTCCTCCGCCTTCGCTAACGCGGCGGTATTGTTTTAGGTCGTGTGTGTTTCTTTGTCCGAGGACAAGATATCTCAAGAAGTGCTGGATGGATTCGGATGACACTTTCAGGGATATTTGGCCACGTGACTGGTACGAACTGATTAGATTTCGGGATCGATTCGCCACCGGACAAGGATTCTGGATTATTTTTCGTTTTTTTGTTGTTTTTTTTGCTTAATTTTGAGAGCGGTTGCGTTCATTTTTACAGTTTCGTTTGTGAAAGAAGTCGGACTTATTTCAGATATTCTCATTTTAATAATCATCTCTGGCTAATCGCTGAGAGGACGTTGTTGTTGCCCTGGCGGATTCATACTCTCTCTCTCTGAGTACTCTTGTTATTTATTAATTCAATACAAATAGACTGCATCCTATCTAACAACTGTTCTTCTTTCCAATATTATATGGTATTGCCATTGATATGCTAAAAATATTTATCATATTTGGTAATAAAACCGACCAGAAACATAGAGCTTCATGAGAATGAAGAATAAAGAAGAACTTAGAGACGAAAAAGGAAAAGTTTCTTCTCTACGCTCCTCTTCCTACGATTTAAACAGTCACATGAATACAAAGCATTATGTTTTCGTCTTCGCTTGCAAAACTAGAGAGTAGTGTTCTAATTAGCGTCGTAGGAACGAGAAATTATCTGAATATAATTTGCTTCGTTCGTTAAATTATCATTATAATTAGTTGAAGCGATAAAATGCATTCAGGTATTTTTAGATTAAGTAAATTTTTGAGAGGAATAGAAATACATAATTAGCTACACATTTCTGTTGCACATTCATCTTGCGATGTGTGACCACATTCCACATACAAAACTTAATACACGCATTTCAAAATGTTTTGAATGGCAAAGCACAGAAACCAGAGAGTCTAGATGAGCACGAATCGCATAGAGAAAATGTAGGATGGCATGTCTGTTGTTATGCTCAGATCTTCCATAAATATACTTGTTTTGAGTACATACTAAAGTATTCATTTCCTTAAAGTCAACTGCAGGTGTAAGACACAATTCCTTATTTTATCTTTAACAGTGGATTAAATAGAGAAAGAAATTTTCGTCAGATTTCTCTGTGATATTCCATAAATTAATATTTTAATGTATAAAAATCAGTTCAAATTTGATAAGTTTAGATCATTTCCTTCGGGAAATACATAACAAACCCTTTCAATGTGTTAGCTATAATATACTGGCTTGCTTTAAATTTAAAAGAATATATTTATAATTTGCTTAATACTAAAATAAACTGCAGAGAGCTCTTAGCTTCAGTGCACTTCACGTTTGACAAGTATTAAATAAGGGCGTGGAAAAGGCCAGAGGGGAGTACTCAAGTACATCTTCAAATATCAAGATATCTTTAAATCTACATTAAATGTTAAATGCTTTCCAATTACCACGATATTCCTTTAGCGCTATAAGGCATTTATGAACGGATATATAAAGAGAAAATACAAGCACACACAACTGCATATTCATTTGATCTTGCATGTGATATTTCTTGTATGTGCAGTCTGTATACAACACTGTCCGCATGATCATACATAATCATACATTCATACAAACAAGTAAACATAATTACAGTCACTTACTATATGTATATAGGTAGACAGATTCACACACACACACATACATATATAGTGAAACAGAGTGTGTGAGAGAAAGAGTGTATGTCAGAGAGTGTGTATATGTGTGTGTGAGAGAGAGAGAGAGAGAGAGCTACATACATATAAATATGTGAGTGCAACTATGGATGGTAACTGCAAACATATTTATAAGAGTGCTTTTGCTTACACATATTCAATATAATCTGTATTGAAGGAGTTTCCTGAAGAGCTTTTAATGTGCAATCATTCGAAATATTTCCTTGAGATACATATACAAGCTATAAGGACATTCAATTGCTCGCATAGCATATAATGTAATTTTGAAAGCTTAATTTCGACTTAGGAGACACACAAAATATTAACAAATCAATCCATTGAAGCTCTAATGAATAGTATCAAATTCTTGCTAGATTTTCTAAGGCCCGCATTATCAAAAAAAAAAAATTGTATGCAAAGCTAGAACCATAATTTAGATTTTATGCTTAATTACATACTAACATTTGTCAATTTGTCCTCACTAGTGGATGTTTTCTGAAGTGTTGCAGTTCTCATCCAGTTGCCCAAGTAAGCCGAATGTTCATTCATTCTACCTTATTCAATGAAAATATAATTTATTTGTTTTGCGGATTTATCTATTTTATTATGATTACTCAGGTTCTCGATGGATCGAATGTTTATAGTTCTTACCATTTTGCTAATTCGCACCCAGAAGACAATATTTGATTAAGGAATATTACTTTCGGCCGATTCACTGTTGAGAAGTACTATATGAGAAGTGCTAACGATTGGTGTCATCATTCGTTGTACCAAATGATTGCAACAATTCGGTTCTGAAAATGCCTGTTCTGGGATATATTACGTTACAGTTTGACGTCGTTTCCATGGAAACTGTCCATATTAAGGTAGATTTCATTGCGAGTTCTCATCTAATCGGTATTTAATTTGTTGATATATATCGAATGCAAAATGAAAGGCAATATGTTTATAATTATACTGTACATATATCAGCCCATATAAATTGATAATTTGTGTAATCCGAACGGACATCCTGAAAAAGATTTTTTTTTCCGTTTCTCATAACATGTATGAGCTCCAAGTAAGTGCTATTGTCCACCGTACTCTATGAAGTCATATAAGAATATGCGGTCATCTAGAAATAAGCTACATTTTTTGCTAGCATTGTATGAGAATTTTGTCTAACAAGTAACGTTTCATCTTCGAATGTAAGTTGTTGACATCGCATAACATTCATCTGCATTTCACCAACATGCTGGATCTTCGCCAATGAAGTTATGTAAATTCATGCGCGGATATATTTCTGGTTGTGAAAATTATTGAACCTGATTTAAAATGAAAGCAAAATAATCAGGATATCAACACGGAAGCTGATCGATATGTACAACTATATATTCTAAATGTACACACATGACACACAATACTATACATGAGGGAAAGGAATGGTTACATGTACTACATGTTATCCGCTATTTGTTCCCCTTCCGTAAACGTTTCATTTTCTTATATTTTCAACATCATTAGTATGATTTTTTTGTACATTATTTACATACATATTTTCTTATAATGCATTGTTTCGCTGAGTATGTGTTACGAGCCTCGCTGTTTCCCTACCTGTATAATCCCTTTTTTTAAAGCAAATGTTAATAAATAATGGATATGAACAACTTCCATCAACTTTAATTTGTATGTGGTATTTTCTCGCAATAAGGTGATGTTTTGCAATCTCAGATACTTCAAATGCTATATGTAACGAATACGCATGTAAGGTATATTGTGTAATATTTATAGTGTATCAATAAATCAAATTTCGTACGCTTGTTATTCATGTCCACAACGTTTTCATATTTACACATATTCTGCTCATTTTGTAATAAAGTTATTAAATCTATATATTCAGATATGCAATTTGTTAAATTGCTACATGCAGAATTTCCAATATTCAATTTATTGGCCATGTTTTTCATTTTGACTTCTTCATTCATTCGTGCTCAATATTTACGTCAGCCTTTCGTGATTACTTTTCCCTTAAAAAAAAATGTATTTTTCATTTTAGATATGTAGCCTGGATGTTGATCGTGATATAAATATATCATGTAATCTCTCTTTATTTGTATTTCAGGACCATTGAATTAGGTAGACTGTATGCAAAAGATTTTAGTTATACGTTAAAATTTGCCACTTGTCTGATTAATTTAGTGGTTTAATTTTGTCTGTTTTCTTGCTGTTTTGATTTAGCATGTTACATAAAACCATGAAACATACTACACACGTAGATACAATCAGTAATTTTCTTTATGCCATTACCCGAATACCAATCCGAATAAGAAAAAAAAAATCAATTTTGGAGAATTTTGTAGAAAATCCAACCTACATTTCATGAGTAATTGCATTGGAATGATTGTATAATTTAATTTCTGTACAACATTGCATACGTATGGCAATGGTCCTCCTGAACTGTTTGTTAGCCACAAACATCACTGTCGTGATCATATATGTCAACGTCGCAAATAAAATATTAAGGTGCTTTTCAATAACATGGGCACATGAACTGCGTGTCCACGTTGAAATTCTGAACTCGAGGAACAAAACACACTCTTCATCAAAATTTCAGCATCTTTTCACTCTCTATTTTAAAATAAAATATGCAATAGTTTATTCTGTTCTCAATAAAGACAATATCATTCTTGACATTTTTTCATGGCATCTTTTGTATTCGCGTTGTGCCAATTTCGGGCATTCGCTATGTGCCATACCGTTTCACCCTATCTTCGCGAAAACACCATTCTCAGTTGCCCTTCCATTTCGTTTTTGTTTATCTCGTTGAACTCTTGTACAGCAAGGTATTTCTATCCTTTTGTTTGAATTTGCTTAATCAAGTCTCTATTCGGTAATTCTATCCCTTGTAGGAACTGTATTATTATTATTATTGTTCAGTAGTTTTATTTTTATAACGTGCTTTCACTTGACTACCGAGCGCAGCTCTGTGCGCCTTGGGTATGTGCTGTGGTTTTCTGTGATGCTATTATGTTTGCTGTATTGAAAGTGTTTTGCGTAGAATGTGTGCAGTACCCAGTAGTGCAATTTTCTGTATGTTATATATATTTGTAAGTCCTGGTGTTTTTGTTATGTATTTGTCTGAATATTTTTTTTATTATACCTAAGGCACCTACTATGATAGGAATTGTTACTGTTTTTAGACTCCACATTCGAGTTATCTCTATTTACATGTCTTTGTATTTTGAAAGTTTTTCCATTTCTTTTAGAGAAACGTTGTCATCTGCTGGTATTGATTATTATTATTATTATTATTATTATTATTATTATTATTATTATTATTATTATTATTATTATTATTATTATTATTATCATTATTATTATTATTATTATTATTATTATCATTATTATTATTATTATTATCCAGTAGTTTTATTTTTATAACGTGCTTTCACTTCACTACCGAGCGCAGCTCTGTGTGCCTTGGGTATGTGCTGTGGTTTGTTCTGATGCTGTTATGGTTACTGTATTGAAAGTGCTTTGCATAGGATGTGTGCAGTGCCCAGTAGTGCAATTTTCTCTATGTTATATATATATTTGTAAGTCCTGGTGTATTTGTTATGTATTTGTCTGAATATTTTTTTTATTATACCTAAGGCACCTACTATGATAGGATCTGTTTCTGTTTTTAGATTCCACATTCGAGTTACCTCTATTTCCAAGTCTTTGCATTTTGAAAGTTTCTCCATTTCTTTTAGGGAAACGTTGTCATCTGCTGGTATTGATACATCAATAAGAAAGCATTTTTTTCTTCATGATCTCTGACAATAACTTGTCTATTGGCCTATTATTATTATTATTATTATTATTATTATTATTATTATTATTATTATTATTATTATTATTATTATTATTATTATTATGTTGTTTTTCTTTTCTTCTTTCTTCAAATTTTCTTCCATTTCTCGCCGAGTATTTTACGTACACCTAGGGCGGAGAAACTCGTTGTATGCATTCCCCGCTTACACACGCAATTTCACAGGTAAAACATGTATTTAAGAAAAAAAAATCATGAATGGATGTTGTTTTCACAGCGATAATGCTCTTCTCTATACATGAGTCGTTCCAGTTAGCACGATTTTTTTGCACTTCTTGTAGGGATGGTAAGCCTGGTATCATTTTCAAATAGGTTTCAGTACCTTTTTTTATCATTCCTAGAGATCCTACAATCACTGGTATTGGTAGTCGCCTTGAGGTGCCACATTTTTTTCAATTTCTATTAGCAAGTCTTTATATTTACTGATCTTGTCAAATTCTTTCGCCGCTATATTATGATCAGAGGGAATACTCATGTCAATTAATAAACACGTCTTATTTGTCTGATCTTTTATAATAATATCCGGTTTATTAGCTTTTATAGCCTTGTCAGTATGTACGGGGAAGTCCCAGAGAATCGATATATTTTCTCCCTCAGTCACAGATTATTATTATTATTATTATTATTATTATTATTATTATTATTATTATTATTATTATTATTATTATTATTATTATTATTATTCATCGTCATCGTCATCGTCATCGTCGTCGTCATCATCGTCAATATTATTATAATCACTATACCTGCGCTTCCAAAACGAATATTGTTTCAAGAAGCTACCTAGTGGTCTATAATTCATGCAGTTGTTAAATATCCTCAAAATGACTAAATCTAAATAGAGAATGTGTAAATTTACTTTCCCTTAACATTATAATATTTGTTAAGTGGATTATGTTACTTTTCATGCTTCTATCATCTGGAGATGCCTACAGATAAAATTGTAGATATTGTTCTTCTTAATTGCGAGAGGTGTGTAATAATATGCATTGCTTTTGTGTGTCATAAATTTAATGTCACTAGTACGGTGATTATATTTAGATGGTAGGTGTGATATGGAACATTCATCTTCGGTTTTATGAGTATGAGAACAGAATCATTAAGTGCATGTGAAATATTTGAGAAATAAATAAAGTAAATATTTTCAAGAGTGAAAATGCTTCTATACATTAACCAAAGTACATTGTTCAAGTAAACAACTAATGCAGTATGCTATGACAGTGACTGAACCTTCTATACTTTCAAATGGTGGATATTCGAAGTAAATGAAGAAAATATCGAAGTGTATACAAGTTCTAAAGAACGAACAGCAGACTATTTGGCAGAGGGGACAAGAAACCTAATGACCGAAAGACAAGGATGGATTAATATCTGGCGTGACTTATGAACATGTTAGGAATCTAAGTGTCGAACGAGTAAGTTAGTGAAAGGAAGCGGCGGTAGTCACATCTGACTTACATAAATGTTGTATTCAAATCATCGTTCCTCATGTAAGCATGTACATAACAATATACACAATATATACTTACACAGTCACACACAGTCACACACATACATATCTATTAAACAAAAATGCACACACACACAAAATAATATAGGCAGTATTCGCAATATAAAACAAAAAGAGGAAATATTCAATCGTCACCAATTATCACTGAGGATGTTGTGTAGCTACTATATTACTAGAAACAAGAGTTAAAACACTTATAACGGCAGCATTTCTAAGGGTGTTGATTGTTATTTCTAATAATATTTGTGTTACTCAGTACGCTCAGTCAGAATTAGTCACGATTGAGTCTTTCCCTTTTAATTCTATATCATCTGTTCACTGACAAATATTCATGCAGCACGGGGTTTTGTCAGTAAACAGATCGCGGTTTCAAAGCGACGAAAATATTTTGGCACAAATTAAATTTAAATGTTGAAAGGAAAGTAAAGATTTCTGAGTTTTCTTGAATATCTATTAAAGGAAAAGGAAACCAAAACCAAAGCAGGACGAGTATCTCAAGTCATCTAGAATATTTAATTAGAGTAAGGTGATTCAAAAAGAAAGAAGTAGAAGTATTTAATGTATTAGAGCTGTTTCTGGGATATCCCAGGTGATGGATGAACAGCTCCATGCACTGGGTATTCCGTCATCTGAGATAAGACCGAGAGAATGATATTGATAGATATATAGTTAATTTTGTGAAGAAAAAGTCTCATAAAGTTTTACGGGATTTAAGTTGATAGTGAATTCGTAGTTTCGTCTTACTAGTTTTCGTTAGGCTGTATGTTCATATATTTATATATGTCTTTGTGTGTGTGTGTGTGTGTGTGTGTGTATGTGCGTGTGCGTGCGTGTATCTGTGCGTGTATGTGTGTATGCGATTGTGCGAGCGTGTGTTTGTGAATGAGAGAGAGAGAGAGACAGAGAGAGAGAGAGAGACAGAGAGAGAGAGGGAAGAATGCACATGTGTGTACATACATGTACTACACGTGCATAAATATAACGAATTTAGTTCTATTTTAATATAGATTTTCAATAATATATATTTCATTATTATTTAACCGTGAATTAGTATAAATTAGTGATTATATTCCCTGGAAGATTTCATGAATCAAAATTGTCTAATGCCAAACCTATTTGATTAATTAAAGTTACAGAATTGAATACAAATCTTCAACGAAGCAATGTAAATTGCAACAGCGCTACATTTGGCAATATATTTCGAAACAACCATCTTCAAGTAATTATACGTGATAGACCTTTTCATTTGCTGATTCCATAATAATCAAACGAATTCCCAACATTATGCGATCACTTTAATATCATTACCGGCCCCCATTATAGATGCACTTGACAATAAATGAAAGTTACACAACAATAAATTATATTTTATGTTCAATCTTTCTTTCTCATTGCGGTCGTTATAAAATGGGAACTCGATTATCTTGTGAATGACTTCAAGAATGGAATAGCAATTCCAAACCAATGATGAAATGGAGTTTCACTCATTAATCTTATTGAATACCGAACATTTCTAAATATTTCTATCTGCACACATAATCTTCTTCGTTCATTGTATTCCTCTCTATTTACACGCATATGTATTGACCTATCTATTTATGCATGTATTTGTCTATCTGACTATATATATATACATATGTGCATATATATATATATATATATATATATATATATATATATATATATATATATATATATA
>NC_142928.1:45716790-45736790 GCF_046866305.1 Octopus bimaculoides
TGTAATTTATCGGTAGAAAATTGGGAAGGGTAAGGTACTTTTACGCCTGATAATTACGTACATGTATTTCTGTTAAAGGCTTTCGAAATAGGAAGCGATGAGATATAGTATAATTTAATATTATGCACCTTTAAATGTTTATGTTAGCTGCATGAGTCTCAGAAGCGCTGCTAATATACGGATGACCAACCCTGATTATACAGTGTGTGCTCTTTGACGATCGTATCTATTTACTCTTCTTTTCCTAACTCACAGAATAAATCGAAGATTCATTTCCTATGTGTACACTATATTCTGACAAACCTCGTCCTCGATGTCGTCTTGTATTGAGGAGAACTCTGTAAAATATGCTATAATCAGTGTATAAAAGTTAAATATGGATCCGTCTAATAATATTCGATTCCTGCTGGAATTTCCTTCGAACATATTGTCTCTTCATTAAACATTCAGTCTGGTTTGTATTTATTTATTATGACCTGTAAATGAATGGCTTTTACGTTGACTATGTAAAGATTGTTGAAGACAAACTTTCGAAACATTTTCCTGTAATGAATCTATTCATAGCATGTTCGTTCAAATTGCTTTATATTTCCAGGTCATTTTCTCTGCATAAGGGATGTGAAATAAAGTGTACTACTCACCGAAGTCTTGCATAAACTATGCAACAACAACTATTAGTTCAGTTTCACAGTATAGCATCCATCTAAGAGGTGAAACAAAGCTTTAACAGGTTTTGACACCCAGCGAAATTGATCATGATATAAGCGTAATACCCCTGCGTTCATGTGTCCTCTAATATCATTATACATGTGCAAATGTGTGGCCTACATATGTTCAGTCCCTTAACGATGTATTTCTATATGGAAGCATAGAGAGCTACAATATCCAACTGTGTGCACATCTTGATTGTTTTGGACAAGGTAAAACGGAGGAATTTTATATTAACGTCATTACAATTCCAGTAGTAGGACTGAAGTTAATCGGATATCAACAACTGTTAAGTGACACACACACACACACACGCACGCACACACGCACGCATACACACACGCGCACACACACACACACGTACACACACACACATATATATAACCCTAAAATACCTCCCTCTTGACGCGTTATATATCATCATTTGAACATTTTCTCTAACTTCTTTCAGTAGGTTCCCCGTAAATGCATGTTATCATCCTATACACACGTGCGCCCGCGCTACACACAGATACTGACAGCCTCACACGCACACACACACAAACACACACACGCAAATACATATTCCCGACAACATGGTTCTGGGTTCTGCATGGCACAGTGGACAAGTGTCTTCCAATATAACCTGGAGCCAACCGAAGCCGTGCGAGTGGAATAAGCGATATACTTTAAAAGAAATAAAGATAGATTCGTTCAATAGCAATTCTTGAAGGCAATGCCCAGACAAGTATAGGATGAAAGATATAAAATAAAAGATACCTTCATCCACATATATTTATACGCACTCAGACAGACACACTTACTTACACCTGCATACATACTGTAGTATATATAATTTTCTGAAAATACTAATTTAATTACATATATAATAATTTTTTTCTGTTATGCACTGTAATAGTAAAACATCATTTGTACCAAGGTACGTATGATATTCTCATTCTACAATATGGTAAACTATACTGTATTCCTAGATTCCGCACGCTACCATACCATCTTTGAGGCATAATCACATATCTTGTTGAATACTAGGTTGGAATAGTAATGTAAGTTGTTTAAATAAATTGCAACAGTATACAGTAATGTTATCTTAAAATCCTTCTCAACGCCATATCATTTCTTTTGTTCTTCGTTATCTTCTTCGTTTAATTTTTTTACCCATTAACTTTCGGAAAGATCTTTAGAAATAGCATCTGTTTAAATCCTGGTTAAATATTAATGTGACAAATATTTGAAATATTGCAATGTCAAATCATGAGAGAAATTATTTCTTCTTCTTCGTACAGAACGCTTGTTTGACAAGCAAAATATTCTGTCAAAAGCAAATATAATTTTAGCGGACGTCTATAGTACTTGAGATTTGAAGCTGTCATTTTCGAAAAACACAAATAGTCGGTCTGTGAATTCTTCTAATTTCAGAATAAATTCTTTAGAATTCGTCTTCTCCCAATGACGGTAACTTGCAATCATGTAATTTTATTTCTCCATACATTAGTAAATATTTATGTTATAATAAAACCAAAGAGCATACTGATGGCAAGATTAAAATTATAGTGAAATCAATTATTTACGGTTCATTTGATATGTGATTGAAGCTCACTCTTTCAGCTACCATAAGTTGAAGAAATCCATAAAGGAAATGTACATGTTGTAAGTCATCAATCAATTTTTCATTCTGCGGAATAAAGTATGATTTTTGTTTTGCAATATATTATTTGGAGTAACATGACAAGCATACGTCTCCGACACACGATTCCATCGTTCAGCTTAAAGACGTCTCCGTCATTCAACTTAAATATAGACTGAATAAGAAGTGTAAACATGATAAAGTATAATATATGTCTTACAAGTGAATATGTTGAACACAGATTAGGTTTCTTCTTGACTGTTTTCAGCATTAAGTACTTTAGTTGTACAATACGCGTGTAAGGAAGACAGATAAATAAATGACGTTTAGGCTTCAGTATTATGAACATATTTGTTGAATTCTCACAGGATTTTGTTACGCGAAAGGTAAAAACATGCTTATAATTTTAAACAGAAAATATAGTGAACCCTACAATGTTTCATAAAATTGATACAACTATGAATAGTGTAGCAAAGGCCACTGTTGAGGAATAGTTCCTGCATATCGATAGAAGAAAATATGGGCATATATACGTTTACGTATGTAGAATGAAATAGAAATGTGTTGAATTTATTTGAATGAAAGGTTGAATAAGAATACGTAGTTCAAAAAAGGGAGAGCGAAACATAGAATAGGGAGAACGTTTGAAGTGGAAGGAGAGCTAGTCCGGACATTGGGTAAAATATTTTATATAAGAAAGAATTAAGAAACTATATATCGACAAATAGATTTGTGTATGTGTGTGTGCATATGCATGAATGCATATAAGATAAAAAAAAGTATGCATGCATTTCATTTTACAGCTGTAATAAACTTTATGCACAACTTAGTAATTCCTTATGTATAGGTTAGCTTTTACTCCTACGATTATGTTTGAATTATAAATTCCATCCTCTACAGTGATACCACATGTTTTACTTGTTCATTCTCTCTTCATAATATATATATAAATGTATCTATCATCTATGTATGCAGACATATACAGCGTCTAAATTCCTCGCTATTTTTGCGGTGTTATTTTCTTCCATTTACTAAATAGAAATTAAATTATTCAAACAGTAAACAATTATCAATTTCTTGCTAAATACTCTTAATCACTTATAATTTGATAGAAATTTGTTACAGCATTATACGGGCATAATTCAATTCAAATAGTTTTCCTGTAAGATGTAGAACAAATTATTTATTATTCATAGGCATATCTGGTTTCACTAAATGTTTAGCTCTATACTTCATTGCATCCTGAACATATTCAACTTGCAACAACATGCCATTTGGCATTTCCGCCGTTAAATGTTTATTGATGCTTTTTCATGCTCTAATAATCATAGAGGTCACTAAGCATTTGAATATTGGATAAAATCTGAATAATACGATACCCGCCCCATTCACGCTTGTGCGTCTACGCTAAAGCAACTAATTATATACTCTTTGACCAACATCTAACATAAGTAAACTTATATCACGAATATGTTGTTAATTCTTTGAATTCTCTAATCAAGTAAAGAAAAAAAATCAGGTAATGTTCTTTATATTCACAACCATATCATTTTATTTTTTAATTTATTTTTAGGTTTTAGTCGGTTCAAATATTGATTATGATCATAGGGCCCTACCAACAAACATCTTACATACAACCACACACATAGACACACATACATATACAAGAGAGACTGCAGTACAGTTTCGGTTACCATAATTCCACAACAGGTATTGGTCGATCCGGGGTGTCGCAGTAGACATATATCGAAGGTGCTACGCAGTGTGACTGTACTCTAAATAACGTATATGCGAACCAAAAACTTTAGTCACAGTTATACATAACCCTGTATATATATATAATAATAATAGTAGTAGTAGTAGTAGTAGTAGTAGTAGTAGTAGTAGTAGTAGTAGTAGTAGTAGTAGTAGTAGTAGCAGCAGCAGTAGCAGTAGTAATAATGATAATGATGATGATGATGACGACGACGACTACGGTGATGATAATAATAATAATAATAATAATAATAATAATAATATGTATAACAACAAAAAGAAGGAGGCTTCGATAGTTGTAGAAATAAACGATTGTTTTATATCTTGGCGCAGGCGTGGTTTATAGGTGCAGGAGTGGGTGTCTGGTAAGTAGATTGCTTACCAACCTCATGGTTCCGGTTCAGTCCCTCTACGTGGTAAAATGGGCAAGAAGCGTCTACTCTAGCCTCGGGCCGACTGTGAAGGGATTTGGTACACAGAAAGAGAAAGAAAACAGTCGTATATATATTTATATATTTGTGTATGTGTGTTTGTCACGCCACCATCGCTTGACAACCGATGTTGGTGCGTTTACGTCCGCTTAACTTAGCGGCTCGGCAAAAGAGAAGGGTACAATAAGTACGAGGCTTACAAAGAATATGTCCTGGGGTTGATTTCTTCGACTAAAGACGGTGCTCCACTATGGCTGCAGTGAAATAACTAAAACAAATAAAAGAATAGAAGAACACACACACACGCACACGCACACACGCACACGCACACACGCACACACACACGCACGCACGCACACACACACAAACACACACACACACACACTTATATATATACAACATTCTTCACAGTGAAGTGTTTCTTTTCATGCTGATGAACTGATGATATACAAATAGAGCGAAATCAGGAAAATATGGAAAGTGATCAAATATTTCAAATCCAGTCACGCATACAAGCCATTGAAACGAAGATTATGTCTGTTAGAGATGACTTTCATTAATTTTCTCTTCTGTTTCATCTTGGTACCCTATCACAACAGCCTCTGCAAGTTTGCATAGTACTTTCCATTGATGGTGTAGGCTTTTTGAAGAAAGTCAACAAACACATTGCCTTTTGCTTTGCAAAAAACTGCGGTTATCACATTACTTTGCAAACGAAACGATCTGGAACTTCTTCGGAGAGAGGGAGAAGAGGTTTATCCATCGCATGGATTACTCCTTTGTCTCCTGCTGAAAGTGATGAGCCTAACACTCATTCTAAGTTAAGAAACATTCAAAGAAGCAAGTTGGATCTGTCTCATATAATGTGATATTTTCCGATGATTCGATCGGACTGTTGTGGTTTTTCTCAGACGACGTGGCACCCATCGAGCAGAAACCTTCGTCATGCAAGTTGTAATATCAGGTCATTAAGAATGAAACGCCTGATTTTTTTATGCACCAAGTTTGACAGTCGTTAACTCGACAAATCGTTGTTTTACAAAATTGCATAGCTACATCATCACTTTTCGAAATGCAATTCACGGTGTCTGGTTATATTGTGAGCTTTCTCTTGAAATAGATCAAAAGTTGGATAGATAAAAAGTTTATGTTTTTTTTATGAATATGAGTTCCCTCGTGGAACCAAGGCATCCTAGACAGCTCGAAACGTCCATGAAGTGTTTGGTGAAGATGTGGAGAATGAGTGCATTGTACGTCGATGGTTTGAGAAGTTCCGGTCTGTTGACATTACTCTGGAAAATCAGCCCCATGTTAGACCTGAGACCAATGTGGATAATGATGAGCTGGAAACTGTAGTAGAAGCGGATACATCTCAAACTACGCGTTAGCTAGCAGCAAGGTTTGATGTTTCGATTCCAACTTTATTGGACCATCTGAAATAAATTGGCAAGTTTAAAAAGCTAGACAAGTGGGTACTACACGAACTGAACTTTGTTGTTCTTTGCTTTCACGGCATAAAAGTGAAATATTATTGCATCGTATTGTTACGTGTGATGTAAAATGGATTCTTTTCAACAATAGCAAGCGTTTTGCACGGTGGTTGCATAGAGACACAATCCAAAAATGAATATTCACCAATAAAAGCTAATGGTGTCTGTTTTGTGGCCCAGCGCTGATTTCACCCACTACAGATTCATTAGACCTGCAAAGTCAATTACAGCGGATGCATACATCAACCAATTGGATAAAATGGTGAGTGAACCTCCAATTAAGCAACTGATATTGGCCAATAGACACAAGTCAATACTCTTGGAGACAATGCTAGACGACACGTTGCGCAAAGAACGCTACTCAAGATGCGGGTACTGAAATTGGAAGTACCCTGTAATCCACCATATTCAGCAGTTCTTGAACCAAATGACTATTTCGTTTTCCAGGCATTAGACTATTTATTGTCGAGTAAAATATCATCAAATCTGAAGACGATGCAAAAGCAGCCTTTCGTTATTTCTTAACCTCTTGCTCTCCAAAATTATTCGCTGCTGGCATAAATAAGATACCGTTAAAATGGCAAAATTGTGTTCATAATTTAGGAGCATATTTTGACTAACTGATTTGATTTTTGCTGAGATAAATTCAAGTAAATTTTGAGATCAAAATCAGACGTTTCATTCTTAATTACCTGGTAGGTATATTTGTGCGCGTGCGTGTGATTGTGTGTGTGTACGTGTTTGTGTTTGTGTTTGTGCTTGCGTGTGTAATACAGGACAAAGGCCATTTTGGACAGATTCAATTCAACTTAATTTGAAATCCTTTAGTACTTTTTCTGCATACATATCGGGGAATGATTACATTCTTTGCTCATTAGAGTGCTGGCTATCTTTTACATAAAGTGGTTGAGTATTCCACAAGCACGTGCAGTCCGCGAGTATTTCTGAAGTTCATTGACCTTTGGAATATAGCCATAATAATACCGGTGGTATTGGGCATTTTTTCATTTATTTCATTTCATTCATAATATTTACTGCAATTAATGGTTATATTAAAATCACTTGACCCAGTTTCAGCGAACTGGGGTCAAATTGACGCTATTTCCAGGGTGAAATGTTTAGCCACACGGCCAACCCTGTGTGACTGTCTTTATATTTATATGTGCTTACTCATTCTTGGTATTTGAAGTGAAAGAATGACTGATCGGTTATTCTACTTTAGAGATACCCTCGGATTCCAGAAATATCTAAATAGTGTTTTTCTTGAACAAGCAGACGAACAAGTGCATTGTTGGAGGAAATATTGATTGTTTTCCTTACTATTGTAACGTTTGTGGTCTAACACTCATTGTATGAGCAAAAGTGTTTTCATCCGACAGATATTTTCTGCTTGCGTTCTTTACATTCTGTAAAATTGCGTTTCGACAAATAGTGGTCGATAAAATTATACCCTTCTGAATCACTTATTTGAGACATCAAATTTGAAAACTTGTCTCAAGCATGGTCGCATACTAAAGACTCTAATAGTAAAAGGACATAAGAACGACAACAATTAATTGAACTTGACTCTTTCAGATCTAATTATTTTCATGATAGTCACAATTCAAATTCGAACGGTTAGTTGTCCCGTTCCATGCAAACTCAGTCAGCTTTCTGTATTCTTTTATTTTGATTTTGAGAGTAGTGACAAGAAATCGATATTTAAGAAAAAAGTTGTAACTAAAGCTTCTATAATATAGATAGCCAATGTTCTCTTGCAGTCCATTTATAGTAAATCACCATTTACGTGCTGAGATTTTTATAACCCCCGTTTTCGTTTTGTTATACGATCAGTTACACTGAAAACAAAACTGCCATGCAGTGATAATTTTTACGCTTTAATCTTATCACAATCCTCGTGGCCCGCCAGTGCCTGAGTTGAATGTATTGAAGGTATTTTGCATATTTTCAGGTACTATTACATGATATATATCTAATCAATATTCTTGTATTTTTCTACTTGAGATTTATACGATATCACAACACGGCATTCCGCATAATACGTAAATTTAAATTTTGTCACTGTATATCTTCGTATTCTTGTTCGCAGTTGTCACTCAGTATATAGGTACACACTTGTTTAAATCTGACCATGTATTTGTATTTGTGTACATATTTGATATTTAATAAATTCCGAATAAGCATTTTGACATTTTCGTTTAATATATTGTAGGTTTCAGAAAGATAATTTATTGTTATGACTTCAGTGTGTTCAGCATGAATAACAAAAGAAAAGAAATATTTCATAGAGAAGATGATTCACTCTCACAGGTATATATTTCCTGTTAGAATAATCGAATTTAGATTGGATGGTAACAATACAGTCGTCGATTGCACAGTGCTACCACTATCTTGCTGTAATCGATTATACCATAAAATTGTAGCAATTGATAACTGGCATTGTTTAACATATACGAATTCTACATACCTTTTTTTTGTATTTGAGTCTGTGTTTGTGTGCGTATATTTCTTATATTAATATATTGTTTATTGAAAAAAAAAAACACTGAAATGTATTGCTATGAGATTTTGCAAGACTCTAGGAGTAGTTATGATAAAGAATATAAATCCATATTTATGGGTTGTTCCTGAAGTAGGAGTACATCAAGCGTATTTGCTGTGTATGATCCAACAAATCTCATATCAATAAAGTACGCTAATGGCACGCAAATATCAGTTAATAGAGCAATACTTCATTCTACCACCCACGGAAATTTCAGTCAACCTGTTGTGCTTCAATACAGATTCAATTTTGACTATTTAAGTTTAATCTTAGATCTCTAGGATTCTGTCAAGTATACGGTGAAACAAAGCATATAAGGGCTCACCTTCAACCACAAATATATATGATGGAAGAACCTTAGGAATACTGACGGTATTGCTACCACTATAAAAGCAATAGCAATGTAAGCATGAACATCAAAAGAAGCATTCAACGACAAAAGTTGGGACTGCAGTAATAACTGCAAAAGTACACACTAACATCAACATAACAATGAATGCTAATCAGAGAGAGTAACAATAGCTCCAGCAAGTGCAGCAAAAAACAGCAACAAGAACAGCTTCACAAACATCTGCAACATAACCGTTCAACATCAACGTAACATCATCGAACATATACTTCTCCTATCGGATCACTCGGCTATAGCGTGGAACGTAGGGAATGAAGATGAACAACGGTAAAGTATATGAGAAATAAAGAAGACGATAATGAAAATCGAAGTATCTTCTTTCAAAACATCTGAGGGATTTGAAGAGTATATTATACTCTAGTGTAAGATAATAGAACCAGCTTTCCCACCACCATTACCGCAGATAAAACAAACTCTTCAACTGCAACAGCATACTAAAACAGAAGGTAATGCATTCTCACAGCAACAAGACCAATGCACGCATAGCGAACAAAAGATACGGTCATAGACATAAACAAAAAAAACACTTAATGAGCCATTTACGTCAAACCACAGCTATTACAGACAATCACTAATTCATACGCACAAATAACATGTCAGCATACAAAACCAATATTTAAAGAAAGAAGAGATGTATATAGCAACCTAAAAAGAATATCGCGTTGAAACGGGAGATATTTCAGATTCGATGAGCTTCTCCAACTATAGAAAAACTTAAAACTGAAAGGAATGAAGACAGAAACTTTTCTATTTGGTTAGGCTCACCCCAACTGTTTCATGTTTGACTTGGAAAGAGAAATGAATGTGAAGATGGAAGTGCGATCATCCAGACATTTTCAAAGATCAAACAATATGTCAGATGTGATATTTCTAACAAAAATTAATTTTGTATATTTCTTGAGGAACAGGAACATTTGTTTAATCAAACACGAGTTAAATATTCCACCATATAAGCACACCGTTATTGCAGAATGTCATCTGTATTTCCTGGAACTGAATTGAACGTTGATAGATTTTTTTAAAGATTTTGAATCTAAACTATCTCTCTTCCGTGGGCACAATGCCGATCTTTGTGCTCTCTTAACATATTTGTTTGTTTGTCTGTATATTTATCTATGTATGTATCTATCTATCTCTTCGTATCTCACTATCTATGTATATATTTATACATACATACAGACATACATATATATTTTATCTATTTTCTCTCTTACGTGCAAAGCTATTGCTGAAAAGAATCACTGAAACCAGTCATTGTCGATACAGTGTGAGGCACTTGTATGACTCTTGAGTCTGGTGAGTGAAAGATTTGCACACCTTGTTGCATAATGCACAGCTGTGTTGGCTAGCAAAAGCAACGGATGCCATAGTATGAAGTCTTTTGACACGCCTTTTGAATCCTCCAGCTGAGAGGCACACATTTCCACAGGTTGCACACGTTCTATTGTGAACAATAGCTCTATTATAATTTGCTATGGCTCGATTCCTGTGAGTACTCTGATAGCAGACCAAGCCTGCACGACTGAAGCACCTCTTCCCACAAATCACTCACACAAACACACACACAAAAGCGACATACCCTCATTTTCCACGGGTTCATTCCTTCTCATCTTTCTCTTAATCATTTCATGAACATGCACCTGAATCTGAAAAACGTGTAGTCGTTTTTAAATGGATCTATTCATATATCAAACTAGTTACGACAGTTTTTTCATATATATATATATATATATATATATATATATATATATATATATATATATATATATATATATATATATATATATAACTTAGATATGTTTCGACCAAGATTGGTACAAGCCATGTCTAACTTAATAGCACCACCTGTTAAGATTATCTAAATCGTTTTTACAGTCAAGTTTTGTCTATGGACTATTCAAGTGGTGAGTTCTTATTGAGTGAGTTGTATCCAGGCATGGGTGGCTTATCTGGTATTCTTTGAAGAAAGCTATCTGGACTCCGTTTAAAGCCGGAGTCTAGATAGCTTTCTTCAAATAATACAAGACAAGCCACCCATACCTGGATACAACTCACTCAATAAGAACTGTTTCCTCTTTTATCTGTTTTGGGACAATGTTAAACAAGGCAGGGCCTGTTGAAGTAAAGAAATTATGCCGCAATGTACCTATATGTTTTGATCCTGAATTGGGCAGGGGATGTATGGCTCGTGGTTCCAGCCTTGGATGAACCTCGAAAATAATGTTCAGGTCGATTGGACAATGCTGACGGTATATTTTCTACATCGTACAAATGATGTACCGCTCGCGGCGTCGCTGGAAAGAGTAGAGCTCCAAGGCTTTAAGGCGGTCCCAGTAATCAAGATCAGTCTTGCCTTCAATTCGTTTCATGAGTGCCCCCTGGAGTGATTCAATCCTCGAGATGTTTTGTCTTGTATGGGGACACCACAAGGGGCAGCAGTATTCGAGGTGTGGCTGTAAAAAGGAGGAGAAAAGCGGAATGATGACAGCTTGTAGCCTGGTTCGAAGGTTCTTAAGATCCAGGAGCTCAACCTACGAGCTATATTGACCTTATTGTTGATATATATATATATATATATATATATATATATATATATATATATATGTGTGTGTGTGTGTGTGTGTGTGTGTATGTGTGTGTGTATTTATATACACATACGTATGCATGCACACAGATATACCTGACATACATATATTGCTTTTTGAGCTGTTTGACGTAGTGACCACGGAATATCTGATGATATATTGTAATATTACCTAATCATTGATATGTCTAAACCGTGTATTTTTTCAACATTCGTAAGGAAGCATTAAATGTAATACTAACAACTCCATGTTTCAACTACTTATTTGGGTTTCTAAGTAAAGGTTCATTTTAAAGAAAAATGTTTTTTTTCTTGGCGATGGCAAACAGTGATATTCACAGGAGTGTTGCCTGAGGTTATTGCTCAGATTTCTAAATTGTGTATCTGTTTGCGTATGTATGCGTGTGTGTTTGCATGTGTATGCGTGTGTATCTGTGTGAAGTTATATGCATGGCAACGTATGAATAAATAGCTTTAAGTTATTTACTGAAATAATCTTATCTTGCGACTAGTGTTTCAATGAATTATATACATAGTAGCATGCTTTAAGCACATTCATTCGACACAATTCAGCATTTGAATTAAGTAAGAAATATATAAGTGTATGTTTGCGTACGTGAGTGTGTGTGTGTGTATGTGTGTGTGCGTATGTGTTTGTGTGTGTGTGTGTGCGTATATGTCTGCGTTTGGCTATCTGTGTTTGATATGTGTTGGCTATTTGTACACGCTTTGTATGAGAGTGTAATGTCTTTGTCATATGAATATAATTCAATTTGATTTTTCATTTTTCATGTACTCAATCAGAATGTGGATGTGATTTTGAATTTATTTTATTTGGAACATTGCAAAACAAGAATTAAGGAAGAGAACATCAGTATTTATCGCACAGGTTCCGTTATGGGTGCTGGGTTAGGATGTGAATTATGTTGCATAAATAAATTTTGTGTTGATTTCAATAGATTCTTGTAAATATATTTCGTATATATATATATATATATATATATATATATATATATATATATATATATATATATATATATATATATATATATATATATATATATATATATATATATATATATATATATATATATATATATATATATATATATATATATATATATATATATATATATATATATATATATATTTATATATATATATATATATATATATATATATATATAAACACATATATATATATATATATATAAACACATATATATATATATATATATATATATATATATATATATATATATATATATATATATATATATATATATATATATATATATATATATATATATATATATATATATATATATATATATATATATATATATATATATATATATATATATATATATATATATATATATATATATATATATATATATATATATATATATATATATATATATATATGTATATATATATATATATTTATATATATATATACACATTCTCCCACCAGCCGAAATAGCTCAGTTGGGAGAGCGTTCGACTGAAGATCTAAAGGTCCCTGATTGGATTCCGGGTTTCGGCATCCAGTGGCTTGACAACATTTATCAAACGGCGGTGTGTCAGCATGGCCGCACTTTTCAGCTGAAACTCTATAATATATATATATATATATATATATATATATATATATATATATATATATATATATATATATATATATATATGTATATGTGTCTTTGTGTGTGCCCTACCACCGCTTTGCAAAGCGCGTTGGTGTGTTTAAGGTTCCTATAAATTGTGTGGTTCGACATATGGTTTGGATAGAATAAGGCTTGAAAAATAACGGCTGGTGTCCATTCGTTAAACTAAAATTCCTCAAGGCGGTGCCCAACCTTTGTCGCAGTCACATAACTAAAATAAGTAAAGACAGAAGATGTGTGTTTGTGTGTATGTGTATGTGTGTGTATGTGTGTGTATGCCTGTATGAATGTATGTATGTATGTATGTTTGTCTGAACGTATATATTTCTGACATATATACCATACATGAATATACTAAGTAAAAAATGAGTAATGGATAATTCCTCAGTGGACATAGGCCAAAGGTAGGAATATGAAATAGCATACAACATAAATCTTCGATATATTAATATTATCTCCGCCACTAGAGAACATTTTATAAATGCTGAGTGATAATTGAGACAAGCCCCTTCTGAGACATTCGCAGGAAACAAGAATTCTTGACAGTTAACATGGTACTATGGAAAAGTATATAGGCAGTCACGAGATTATACCAATCACATGGACCATGTGTTTACCTCAAAAGGTCATATCAGTCCCACTTTTGTCGCACACGCACCCACCCAAACGCACACACACACAAACATACACCACGCACAGATATATATATATATATATATATATATATATATATATATATACCCCTTTTATTTACTAAAAAAATTATAGGTTTTTATTAACTTTACTAGTATGATTATACTGGGGAATGGGGCCTCTAAAGAATACTTTGCCCGTATACTTCACTGGTGGTAAAAGGTGATGGAAGCGGTAGTCGCTGCAGCTATAGTACAGATTGGTGGTGGGACCAACAGGATTGCTAGAAAACTAATATCCAGAAGGACGTTTGCTGAGGTATGACGTGTCTAAGCCGCTTTGCTTTGAAATAGCCCTAACTATCCCATGCATCGTACAGTAGCGGTACAATAAAAGAGTGGATTATCTTTGAGTGATGAAGAACAGCATATCTTTGTTTAGTGGCATGTAACCCTAGATACTACAGTGAAGAATGGAACGATAAACCAATTCACTACTTTGCAGTACGCAACAACAATCCTGGATAGTCGCAATTCAATACTGGAAGATAACGACAAGAAGGGAACTTGTCTATCTGATGAGTATGGCTTCCTTACACTGTAGGGTATCCCGTGTCAGCAAAAAGACTGTTAGCAACAGAAGAACCATCTGAGTGGTAACCTAGAATGTGAGGTCTTTATGTAAAGTTATATAACCTGTAACCCGCTGGGTCACTGGGGAAGTCTGAGTTTCCCAGCAACGGAGTTTTGATTCGTGGATATTTCTTTTTATCCGTGTTATTTCGCATGCTTTCAACGAATGTGACATCGAAATCACGCGCAAACGGCTCCTTTCCCCGGAAAAAGAAAGATTCGGCTGCTATTTCTTGCATGCTCTTCTACCACGTAACAGGTATTTCGGGTCATTTATCGCAGATAGCTGTTACGTGGTGGGAGGGCGTGCTAGAAATAACAGCCAAATCTTTGGAAGTCAGATACTTTAAATGCACCCGAAAGAAACCTATGGAAAAAAATCTATTCCACACCGAAGTTACGAAAGGGTCTTTTACGAAATATTTACCTTATTTTTAATGTCATTTTCACTTTAAAATATTTTGCCTATCATAATGTGTCTAATGGATAGGTTAGAGTTTCCTCCCTTTGAGCGTGATGCTATTTTTTGTAGAATTTTCCAATTATGGACAATTTGGTGTATTTTTACCCCAAAACCTCGAATGTCTCAATAGCTACTGGTCCGATTTACGCGAAACTATTTTAATTCCGTTCGTATTCACATTTTAGTGTCACTTTATTTTCTCATTATGCGCAAGTTTGCTGTGTACCATTGCAAGCAAACAAGATTGGACTTCACTTTTAATAGTATATAGATTGGCACGATTATGTTTCATTATAATCATTTGTATACTTATATTGTTGTTTACATAAATTGAATGGTGTATGTCTATATTTGTTTAGTTAAAAAGTAAGTAACTATAGAATAAATATTTTACCATCATATAATGCTATATATGTCTATACAGACTTAGACTTAGAATAAATATAACACGGATATTAATTGTAACATTATTAAACGTAAACTAATATATCACGATGTATAGAAATAGGTAGATCTAAACGAACAAACTCAATAAAGTAACAGCATAGCTATATTTTGTTTTGTTGGGAGTATACTCTAAAACTTTAAATGAATATAGACAGAGACAATTTTACACAAGATCGTAATTGGAAAATGATTGATAGAATTGCCTATAGAGTTGCACATTCACGAGAACAAATATGAAGATATGTTTGGAGAGACATATGTTCCTATAATAAGATTCAAAGATTAAACAGGTGACCGACATAGGAACGAATGGAAAATTCACACACAAGTCATGGACATGCCTTTTTCTCTCAGTTATCATCCATAGAATCATTACAATTTCACGCTTTAACGATAATATCGTTCCTTTTCGGTGGCGTGAACAGAGAAAACCTGCTGGGTATAGTGAACGAAACTCTGCCTACCTACAAGTCATTAGTATTTACGTACCATCTTCCAGGAATGCGTTAAATATGTAAATTGGTATATCCAATAACTAAACACAGCTGTATACAGTGGCTATTTATGCAATGTGTTGGAGGATGATTAAAGAGTTACATCGGTGCTGATAAAGGTGCAAAAGAAAAAAAAATCGGCGTATACTCCTGTTACATATTTTCAGCTTCGAACATTTTTTTTTTATATCTGTGTTCTCGTATGCGAAACGTCGTAGCAAAATTCAGATGTTGGCTATAACTTATATAAATATAAACGTAATGTAAAAGCGCACTCATAACGCATTAGAACACGTTGTTTGATTATTTAAAAAAACGTGTTATAAACGTTATAGTAAATCATGGTTGCAAAACGAAATACCGCGTAACTAAAGCCATTAACTCATAGCGTAGAAAATCGGTTTCGAAATTTAGCAAAAATATAGCACTTTTGGCGTAAGAGACTTAGTAGATTACATCGACTCCTGTCTTCAGCTGGTAATTATTTTATCGGCACCGAAAAGACGAAAAGGTTAATCGACCTCGGTGAAAAGGATCTGAGAATGTAAAGACGAAAGAAATGCCGATAAGCATTTTTCCTGGTGTGCTAACGATTCTGCTATCTCACCACCTTACACCGTAAGGTAAATAGTCATAGATATTTGCAAATATATCAATCTCGATATATTGCAAAAGATTCGTGTAGCAAGCATATTACTGTCTGACTGTAAACATGGAAAGCCACATAATAAATGAACTGCTTCATATGACTAAATATCCTTCAAACAGTGATCCAACATGGCTGAAGTCTAATGACTGAATGACTGAAACTAGTAAACGATAAAAGATTAAAATTCAACAGATTGATCACGGAATAATATTAGAAGGTTAGCAATCTCGTTATGGCTGGGAACTAAGAAACTATTCGCATGATTTAAAAGTAGAATAAAACGTCGTTACAAACAAGGAAAGTTAATCACATCACCTTTTTCTGCAAATTTGATGAAAACCTATGCTTTGGAAGGTTTTTTACAGAAGTGCTTTCTATGCACTAAGCTGTACTAATTCGATTCCTCAAACAAGGAAAAACCTCTAAATATAATATCTATTTTGATGTTAAAACAGCAACATACATTTCGATGCTGAGAAATTTCATATACTCCGCTATAGGCTCGCAGCTATAAGGCAGACGGAATGCTCAGGGGCAAAATTGATGGTTATTCACTCTTTGTTCAGTCTGTGACAAGGAGATCAATGCCATTAATAATGCAGTCTTAACATACGCATATTAATGAAATGACAAAACTGAGCAGACAGCTCAATAGATCGATTCCGTTATCATTTAGAATTACACAAAAGGAAATTCCGTTCGATCGAGTAAGGGGTAAATTTTAGTCATTTGTTGACAACTATCTCTAAATTGTTATCGCCACACACGTTTAAACTGATTGAAGGAAAAGAAGGAATTCATATAGCTTCAATGCAGCAGATAAGCTAATGAAATATTTGAGAATGGAAACAGGAATGTATGGTGCCTGCACATACACGTACACACACACACGCACACACACACACACAAACAAACAGACACACTCACATACGCACAAACAAACATACACACATATTCACAAATAAGAACACACGAAAACACAAACCTATGCATACAATCACACTAACACATTTATGTATACATATATATTCGTTGGTTGATGCATACTAAAATGTGTGTGTTTGTTTGTGCTCGCGCGCGTTTGTATTATGTGTGCGTCTGCATGCCTACGTATATGCATGCCTGCATGCAGGGATGTGTGAACATATGTCTTGCTTTGGGCTCTCAAATCCTTCCTAAATTTGTGGCTGCGACAATCATCTGTTGTCGAAACAGAGGCCATCTTTTTTCATATCTGACCGCATTCGATTTCTACCAGAAAAAAAAAAAAAGGCCAGACAAACGGAAACACTTAAAGGGTGGGAAGAATTGACACAAGCACGAGGATTTTAAACTATTTATCGATTCTGGAATATGAGGTTATGTGGAATATGACAAAATTTTAACAGAGTACAATGTGTCAACAACTATCCTCCCCCGCTGAAAATAATGCTGCCCTTTTCCTTAAGGGCCGGTCTACCTTCGAGAAGTTTCGGTTTAAAATCTCAAAAATTATCTCCCTTCCTTATATGGAGCTAGTCACAACAACCATCTGGTAACTGTGACAAATACTCTTGAAGAGTAGATGATTTTGATAATCAATACTTTAGATTGAAAAATATTTTATGTACCTGTAATTGCTTATCTCTCTCATTCTCTCTTTCTGTCTGTCTGTCTGTCTCTCTCTCTCTCATTTATATGTGCATACACACACGCACACATACACACACACACACACACATTCACATAAACACACAAACACAGGCATACACAACCAAACACGGTTTCTACTTGTAAACTGGCTATGATGCTGGTGCTAGCTACACTTTAAACAACTAGCGACTTAATACCGTGCTACAGCCGTTTACGCTATAACAGCAAGCGATGCAACTGCTACTGCTGGTGACTTCTATATCTCGCAGCAGTTATGATAATAATATATTTATCTCCTTTGAGCTATCGATATTTTGTTTGTTTTCTCTTTCACTCATGCACTCTGTCACACTACACTTGGTGAGCTTTGTAGAATGTCTCTATAATCATATTATTATCAGCTGATTCGATTTTTCTGTTTGCTTTTTTTTTTTCTTACCGTTCCATTTACGTTTGACTGTGCTTACAGATTATTGGTTTTCTTCAGTAAATTAGGTAATTGCCCAAGGTATTATTATCATTATTTTCTTTTCTTTTAATTCCCAAATAAAGGAAATAACTGGCACAATCAATAAATTGTCGGACAAATTGCCTTGAGCTATTTGTTGCTGCATTTATTTCATGTTTGTAGTTCAAATCTAGCAGTGATCCACTCCACGCTGTCATTTATTCCTCTTGGGTCAATAAAATAAAATATCAATCAAGTTTTGGTGTCGATGTAAATCGATAAACTCTTCCATCAAAATTGCTGCCTTGTTTCAAAAATTTCATGCATTTTTCTTCTCGTATAAGTGAAGTAATATAGGTGGAGCGTCCGTAAATAATACCTGTAAACAATAACTTTAGTCTCAGTACTTTCTCTCCATTCGAAATCGACTTATGGTTTCCTTCCTCCAGGTTCAAACGGCATGAAAGGCTTAAGTACTACAGTCTAATTTATTGATCGTTTTTCTTTTGTTTTTATCTTTCTACCTATCGTCATTTTCATGTGCCAGACATTGTTATTTTTGTTTATCATTGGTGAAGATGGGCAATTATGTAATTGTTGGATATGATGACTTCATATCTTGGAATATAAATTACAAACAAATTCGAGATTCTCGTTGCTCTTAATATATATATGAGCAAATTTATTTGACCGTAAATTGCTGCAGTCGAGTCTTTGTCGAAACATACTTACCACAAAAGTACTAAATTATTTCTAATGCTAGAAACCAATATCATATTTACGGTATTCGCTTGCCATTTAATTTCGATCAACTTCCATATACCCCAGATTTTCTTTCCATTTATCTGCGGTGTTCAGATAAGTAACAGTGCAATACTATTTCCTGTCTCGTAGCGTCTCTTCAGTTACATGTTCACCAGCACTTTTCGATGGGAAGATAATATACGTGCACATAAATTAACCAGAGTACCGGTGGTTTTGAAACATTTTCCATGTTGGCATTCATTAAAACCTCTTGTAATCTATTTGACTTAAGTATTGGCAAATGTAAAAATTGGATCGTAAGCAGAGTATGCTTCGAAGCATGGGAGAAATGTATACAATACCTAAAAATATAATTAAAGGCTTTACTAAACATGTATTTCACTAAGATTATTGCCTAGCTATATCCAGAAAATACAGTCTTCAAACAATGCCATTATGGAAAATAATTCTATAGGCTTAATATTACTATTAGAGAAGGGTATTGATATTTCTTGGTTAGCAGCCGATCTGCACATACGTATGCAACTAGAACGTAATATTCGACTATTGCGAAGCATCGAAATACGCGTTGTATGTAGATTAGAGTACAGTAGATTAGAGGCTTAACACAGTTGAGCCTCGTATACT
>NC_142928.1:45741790-45756790 GCF_046866305.1 Octopus bimaculoides
ATATATCAACCCCGAAATGATAAAAGTTAATAATAATAATATGATATCCACTGGATAATATGCCAACACTACAGCATAAGAACTACGAATTGGTAAAACTATGTGCCAAATAAGGTACATGACATCGACCAAGCGATGATCATCTTGGATAAGCCTTCCAAACTGACAAATAAATAGAAAAAAATCATCCAGACATAATAATATAGGATGGAGAAAAACACTTGTTTACTAGTAGACATTGGAGTCCCCTCTAATCTAAACAATATCCCCAAATTAGTGGAGAAAATGTCAAAATAAAAGATCTCGGAATTGAAGTATTCAAGATTTGGGGTATGAAGACGAAAAGAATACCAGTAATAATTGGAGCACTGAATATGATAAAATTCCAATGAACATATATGTAGAAGCTATATCTCGATTCGAAAGAGAATTTACTCTATAACAAATTTAGAGCTAATATTATGTATAACTTAATATATATACCTGACATTCTCACCACCTTATAAAGAACGAATGAGCATAAATACATATTTCGGATCTTTGGGGTTTGACGGGCAACATTTTTTATGTAGTGTTTTTGGTACCGAAACACTTTCAAACTTCGTATACTTGTATATTTTGTGGTATAGAACAGATAAAAAAAATTGTATTCGAAGTTATTTCACGTTAAAAATTGTCTTATTTCGATAATTTCAACTAATCACTGACGTCTATTCAGTTGAAAACAGTTAGCGCTGTAACGGTGTATATTGTATTAATCCCCGTTAGTTCTGAGATTTCCGATTAACTAGACTGTTCGTAAACAAAGGGGAAAAAACCATCAAAATACTTGAATATTGCCTGCACTTGTTATTGGATCTGGCAGAATTATTAATGCACCTCCAAGTGCTTCATTTCCTAGAAATAGCAGCCAAATCTTCTTTAAATCAAACTCTAGTTTAGGGATAGGGTTCGGGTTTTAGAGTTAGGGTTGGGGTTATGAGTGAAGTTATGGCTAAAATAATCATAACCCTTAACGTAACATACATGCATACTTACATAAATACATACACATACACATACATACAGAGATGCACACAGAGATTCAGACTCACACACACACATATATATGCTGGGGTGTATGCATATGCATTTATATATTTATATATACATATATGCAAAATACGTATATAGGCATATAAACCCATATACATACACATATATATGTATATGTATACGTTAAACATACTATCCCCAAAATAGCCCTCCTTAAAATACCCTACATCCTACGCAATGTATTATCAATTCAATAGTAAAAACCAAATAATACAATCCTGAATCACAATGCTTACTCTGTACAGTAAATAAACAATAAAATGAACAATCCTCACAAACTAACCGATACAGGTTGGATACCCAACACAAGTATACAGTTCGCATTACATGTTCAACAAATAACACAATAACTAATTGGACAAAGTTCTCAAAATAAATCTCAATAATAAAAGGGACTGATACCATACAATGTCGCGGAGAGTGTGTAATCGTCCAACAACAACAACAACAACAACATACAGGAAGACAATGCAGCGCATGACACAGATGTGTAGCAGGAGACGAAGTAGAACTTTTCCTGAAACTAAGAAATATCGAACGATAACAACGACTACAACGACAATAGCAACAGCAACAAAACAACTTCAACAGCAATGGGACGAAGGAGAAGAAGAAGAAGAAGAAGAAGAAGAAGAAGAAGAAGAAGAAGAAGAAGAAGAAGAAGAAGAAGAAGAAGAAGAAGAAGAAGAAGAAGAAGTATCCTTTCTACTATAGGCGCAAGCTCTGAAAAGTAGGGGGCTGGTGATAGTCGATCATTTTATCGAACTCGAAGGATGAAAGGCTAAATCGACTCGGTGTGCTAACGATTCTGCCAGCTCACCGACTTAATAATAGTATTAACGATGAGGAAAATGATGATGATGATGATGATGATGATGATCATGATGATGATCATGATGAGTCATTTGATGGAATGCTTTGGTCTCTCACACAATAATAATAATAATAATAATAATAATAATAATAATAATAATAATAATAATAATAACAATAATAATAATAATAATAATAATAATAATAATAATAAACACACGCCAGAAAAGGTCACAGAAAACGAGAAAGCAACCATACTCTGGGATATGCCAATACACACAGATAGAGAAATTAAGGCAAATAGACCAGATATAGTTGTCAAAGATCATGAAGAAAAAAAATGCTTTCTAATTGATGTATCAATACCAGCAGATGACAACGTTTCTATAAAAGAAATGGAAAAACTTTCAAAATACAAAGACCTGGAAATAGAGATAACTCGAATGTGGAATCTAAAAACAGAAACAATTCCTATAATAGTAGGTGCCTTAGGTATAATAAAAAAAATTCAGACAAATACATAACAAAAATACCAGGACTTACAAATATATATAACATACAGAAAATTGCACTACTGGGTACTGCACACATTCTACGCAAAACACTTTCAATACAGTAAACATAAGAGCACCACAGCAAACCACAGCACATACCCAAGGCGCACAGAGCTGCGCTCGGTAGTGAAGTGAAAGCACGTTATAAAAATAAAACCACTGAATAATAATAATAATAATAATAATAATAATAATAATAATAATAATAATAAGACCAAAGCCTCCCCACCAGAAATTACCAAAAATATATAATGAAAAGAAACATGACAAGTAACTGTAGAATTTGTGGAGATGGACAAGAAACAATAAATCATAGTATCTCTGGCTGCCCAGTCCTGTCAAAGAAGGAATATATTCACAGACACGACAGAAGTAGGACCTATATACACTGGAAGCTATGCCAACACTATGGAATAACAACAGAAAAAAGATGGTATAAACACACGCCAGAAAAGGTCACAGAAAACGAGACAGCAACCATACTCTGGGATATGCCAATACACATAGATAGAGAAATTAAGGCAAATAGACCAGATATAGTTGTCAAAGATCATGAAGAAAAAAAATGCTTTCTAATTGATGTATCAATACCAGCAGATGACAACGTCTCTCTAAAAGAAATGGAAAAAACTTTCAAAATACAAAGACCTGGAAATAGAGGTAACTCGAATGTAGAATCTAAACTCAGAAACAATTCCTATTATAGTAAGTGCCTTAGGTATAATAAAAAAATATTCAGACAAATACATAACAAAAACACCAGGACTTACAAATATATATAACATACAGAATATTGCACTACTGGGCACAGCACACATCCTACGCAAAACACTTTCAATACAGTAACCATAAGAGCACCACAGCAAACCACAGCACATACCCAAGGCGCACAGAGCTGCGCTCGGTAGTGAAGTGAAAGCACGTTATAAAAATAAAAATTCTGAACAATAATAATAATAATAATAATAATAATAATAATAATAATAATAATAATAATAATAATAATAATAATAATAATAAATAATGGCAAGAAAGGCCTCTATATGGTAAATACTGGGCCAAACTAAATGCAAAAGAAATAGACAGAGAAAAATCCCAGCAATGGTTGAGAAGTTCAGGACTCAAAGCAGAGACTGAAGGATATTTAATTGCTGCACAAGACCAAAGCCTCCCCACCAGAAATTACCAAAAACATATAATGAAAAGAAACATAAGTAAATGTAGAATATGTGGAGATGGACAAGAAACAATAAATCATATTATCTCTGGCTGCCCAGTCCTGGCTAAGAAGGAATATATTCACAGACACGACAGTGCTGGGACCTATATACACTGGAAGCTATACCAACACTATGGAATAACAACAGAAAAAAGATGGTATAAACACACGCCAGAAAAGGTCACAGGAAACGAGAAAGCAACCATGCTCTGGGATATGCCAATACACGCAGATAGAGAAATTAAGGCAAATAAACCTGATATAGTTGTCAAAGATCAAGAAGAAAAAGAATGCTTTATAATAGATGTATCAATACCAGCAGATGACAACGTTTCCCTAAAAGAAATGGAAAAACTTTCAAAATACAAAGACCTGGAAATAGAGATAACTCGAATGTGGAATCTAAAAACAGAAACAATTCCTATCATAGTAGGTGCCTTAGGTATAATAAAAAATATTCAGACAAATACATAACAAAAACACCAGGACTTACAAACATATATAACAAACAGAAAATTGCACTAATGGGCACTGCACACATCCTACCCAAATACTTTCAATACCGTAACCATAAGAGCATCACAGCAAACCACAGCACATACCCAAGGCACACAGAGCTGCGCTCGGTAGTGAAGTGAAAGCACGTTATAAAAATAAAACTACTGGATAATAATAATAATAATAATAATAATAATAATAATAATAATAATAATAATAACAATAATAATAATAATAATAATAATAATAATAATAATAATAATAATAATAATAATAATAATAATAATGATAATAATAATAATAATAATAATAATAATATTAATAATAATAATAATAATAATAATGATATTAATAATAATAATAATAATAATAATAATAATAATAATAATAATAATAATAATAATAATTATAATAATAATAATAATAATAATAATAATAATAATAATAATAATAATAATAATAATAATGGATAAGAAGGAATATATCCATAAAATCATATTATCTCTGGCTGCCCAGTCCTGGCTAAGAAGGAATATATCCACAGACACGACAGAGCTGGGACCCATATACACTGGAAGCTATGCCAGCATTATGGAATAACAACAGAAAAAAGATGGTATAAACACACGCCAGAAAAGGTCACAGAAAACGAGAAAGCAACCATACTCTGGGATATGCCAATACACACAGATAGAGAAATTAAGGCAAATAGACCAGATATAGTTGTCAAAGATCATGAAGAAAAAAAATGCTTTCTAATTGATGTATCAATACCAGCAGATGACAACGTTTCTCTAAAAGAAATGGAAAAACTTTCAAAATACAAAGACCTGGAAATAGAGATAACTCGAATGTGGAATCTATAAACAGAAACAATTCCTATCATAGTAGGTGCCTTAGGTATAATAAAAAAATATTCAGACAAATACATAACAAAAATAGCAGGACTTACAAATATATATAACATACAGAAAATTGCACTACTGGGTACTGCACACATCCTACGCAAAACACTTTCAATACAGTAAACATAAGAGCACCACAGCAAACCACAGCACATACCCAAGGCGCACAGAGCTGCGCTCGGTAGTGAAGTGAAAGCACGTTATAAAAATAAAACTACTGGATAATAATAATAATAATAATAATAATAATAATAATAATAATAATAATAACAATAATAATAATAATAATAATAATAATAATAATAATAATAATAATAATAATAATAATAATAATAATGATAATAATAATAATAATAATAATAATAATATTAATAATAATAATAATAATAATAATGATATTAATAATAATAATAATAATAATAATAATAATAATAATAATAATAATAATAATTATAATAATAATAATAATAATAATAATAATAATAATAATAATAATAATAATAATAATGGATAAGAAGGAATATATCCATAAAATCATATTATCTCTGGCTGCCCAGTCCTGGCTAAGAAGGAATATATCCACAGACACGACAGAGCTGGGACCCATATACACTGGAAGCTATGCCAGCATTATGGAATAACAACAGAAAAAAGATGGTATAAACACACGCCAGAAAAGGTCACAGAAAACGAGAAAGCAACCATACTCTGGGATATGCCAATACACACAGATAGAGAAATTAAGGCAAATAGACCAGATATAGTTGTCAAAGATCATGAAGAAAAAAAATGCTTTCTAATTGATGTATCAATACCAGCAGATGACAACGTTTCTCTAAAAGAAATGGAAAAACTTTCAAAATACAAAGACCTGGAAATAGAGATAACTCGAATGTGGAATCTATAAACAGAAACAATTCCTATCATAGTAGGTGCCTTAGGTATAATAAAAAAATATTCAGACAAATACATAACAAAAATAGCAGGACTTACAAATATATATAACATACAGAAAATTGCACTACTGGGTACTGCACACATCCTACGCAAAACACTTTCAATACAGTAAACATAAGAGCACCACAGCAAACCACAGCACATACCCAAGGCGCACAGAGCTGCGCTCGGTAGTGAAGTGAAAGCACGTTATAAAAATAAAACTACTGAACAATAATAATAATAATAATATTAATAATAATAATAATAATAATAATAATAATAATAATAATAATAATAATAATAATAATAATAATGATATTAATAATAATAATAATAATAATAATAATAATAATAATAATAATAATAATAATAATAATAATAATAATAATAATAATGATAATAATAATAATAATAATAATAATAATAATAATAATAATAATAATAATAATAATAATAATAATAATAATAAGGGATAACACCGGGGAAGTTTAACATGTGAGTACGATAAATCACTGCTCCGAAACTTATCCAAAAACATCGGAAATAAAGACATCGCATGGAGCCCAAATATAGCTGACAAAGGGTTGGACTATACCCGAGTAAGTAATACTCATTGAAATTTATTCCTATTTTTCCAAATATAATGATGTATTTTAACTTGATACCTCCACTACCCGAACAACGATCGTAAACACACGTGTTACATCAAAATACAGACCATCCCCAAACCCAAACACCATATACAAAAAATAGCTGACAAAGGGTTGGACAATATCCGAGTAAGTAATACTCATTGAAATTTATCTCTATTTTTACAAATATAATGATGTATTTTAACTTGATACCTCCACTACCCGCACAGCGATCGTAAACACACGTGTTACATCAAAATCAGACCATCTTCGAACCCCAAAACACCATGTACAAAAAAATTACAAACATATTAAATAACACCGGTATTATTTCACCCAAGAATAACAACCGAGAAGTACGTACTGTAAGCTTGTTAAGAAAAAAGTACGAAGATATGAACGTGCAAAACAATCTGACAACAGAAATAAACGAACCGGTACCCTACGAAAACGACGACCGTCAAAATAAAGGGCCGGACGTTGTTCCTCATGTCCCGCAAACAAAACCAAAACGGCATAAATGGACACGTGAGGAACACATTTCGATCCTACACGCCTATTTCACAGCAGTACTCTACCCAAAAAACGAAAACGCAACAACACATAAATATAAAACATGGAAGAAAAATAATGTAAATATAGACCTCGATAAAACAATGAACCCTAACAAACTAGCTAACATAAGAAGATATATTCTAAAAGCAAAAAAAAAATATCAGAAATAGAAATAGAACAATTGAAAGAAAAAATACATCAGGAAAATCTAGATAGTAGTCACACAGCAATGCCAAATAATAATATAAACACTAAGATAGCAAAACACGAGGACAAAGGTAACATGCCCGGCAAAAACGAAGTAAACAAAAAACAAACCCAGACCGTAGAGATGTATAATAGTGTACAAAAAGCACCAATCCAGAACACCACAGACAAACATATGAATGAAAAGGAAGGCAAAACAAATATAAAGCCTGGAAATAACGAAGGGAAACCTAATAATTACGATACTATGAAAATGAAAATAACCGAAGAACTGAAAACCACAGATCTTAGAATGGACCACAGATTATATCTCCCAAAAATCAAAATAGACAATAAAACAACATCAATAATAAATAGCATAAACCTGGCCGTCACGGAACTAACAACCACAGAAACAACAGGCAATATCACTGAGCTAAATGACATGATATATGCGGCAGCCACTGCAGCCACAAAAGAAGCAGGATACTCACTCAAACCCATCCGAACAGGAGTTCTACCACCCAAACAGACCTTGTGGATAAATAACATCCAGAACAAAATTTAAAAAAAGAGAAAAGATTTATCGATTCTCAACGAAATTAGTAAACAATCAACACTACTAAGTAACAAGAAGAAAACAAAAATACTGTACAAATACAGCATTACAGAAAAAGACTTACCTGAGGCAAAAGAAAAACTAAAGCAGGACATCCTTGCCAAAGCACAGAGGATCCGCCGGTATGAGAAACGCCAACGTTTCTTTGAACAAAACAAACAGTTCAAATCCAACCCCAAAAAACTCTACCAAGAACTGGGTAAAAATAAAATAGACATTACTTCAGCACCAACAGCAGAAGAACTAGAGAAATTCTGGAAACAAATATGGTCGGTGAAGCAACAACCCCAAAAAAGGACCATTTAAACAACGAACTTAGCACCTGAGCAACTCTGGGCCCCTATAACAACTGAAGAGGTCACCCAGACACTGCAAAGACTAAGCAACTGGAAAGCACCTGGACACGACAAGATCCCCAATTTCTGGTTAAAACACCTGCCAGCAATGCATAAAAAGCTGGCAGAAAACTTTAACAACATAATAGCAGATCCAGAAACAATGCCTGAATGGCTCACAAAAGGGAAAACCATCTTAATCCCCAAATCCACGGAAACGGAGAAACCACAAAACTATAGACCTATAACCTGTCTCCCTACGATCTACAAAGCCTTTACTGCAATAATATCGCAGAGATTGAGTAAACACCTGGAAAATAACAACCTGTTTCCAGAAGAGCAGAAGGGATGCTGCAAGGGCTCATACGGCTGTAAAGATCAATTATTGATCAATAAAGCCATAACTGAAGACAGCCGCAGAAAGAAGAAAGGCCTCAGTATGACCTGGGTGGACTACCAAAAGGCTTTCGACAGTGTTCCCCACACGTGGATTCTGGAAACACTAGCCATAAACAAGGTGGCACCAATTATCATAAAATACATAGAGCACTCAATGAACAAATGGCAGACAGTGCTACAGCTCCAAACAAAAGAGGGACTTGTGAAAACGAAAGCCATCCCCATTAGAAGAGTAATATTCCAGGGAGACACGCTCTCTCCACTCCTGTTCTGCCTGGCACTCACACCTTTAACAGAATTGCTAAATAGAACTGGATGCGGTTACAAATGCTATGGAAAAACAGTCAGCCACCTTCTATATATGGATGACCTTAAATTATATGCAAAAAACGACAAAGAGCTAGAAACACTACTACAGACAGTACACGGCTTTACCAAGGAAATAGAAATGAAATTCGGATTAGAAAAATGTGCCAAAGCAACCCTGAAAAGAGGAAAATTAGTTAAAAGTAGCAATATAACACTAGATAAAGCCAATGAAATAAGAGAACTAGACGAAAGCCAACCATATAAGTATTTAGGAGTCACTGAACTAGATAGGATACAACATACACAAATGAAAGAAAAAATAAAGAAAGAGTACTATAGACGAGTTAGATCAATACTAAAAACAGAGCTCAATGCTAAAAACAAGATAATGGGTATCAACACTTTAGCTGTCCCAGTTATAAGCTACAGCTACAACATCCTTAACTGGACACTAATCGAACTATGTAAAATAGACAGGTAAACAAGAAAAATAATGACAGGATATAGGATGCACCACCCAAAATCTGACATAGAAAGGCTATATATACAACGCACAGAAGGTGGCAGGGGTCTTATACAGCTAGAAAACTATTATAAAATAACCACCATAGGACTGCAAAAATACCTTCTCCAGAAGCAAGGGAAACTAATACAAATAGCCACAAAACACGAGCAAAACAAAAAAACTGTTTTCAGTATTTAAGGAAGCTGACAAATACAAACAAGAAATCAATCTACCTAACAAATACGAAGAAGAAGAAGAAGAAACAACAAAAGTTATAAAACAAATGAAATCCAAACTAAAACTAGAACAGCAACGGACCATGATAAAACGATGGCAAGAAAAGCCCCTACATGGTAAATACTGGGCTAAACTAAATGCAAAAGAAATAGACAGAGAAAAATCCCAGCAATGGCTGAGAAGCTCAGGACTCAAAGCAGAGACTGAAGGATTTTTAATTGCTGCACAAGACCAAAGCCTCCCCACCAGAAATTACCAAAAACACATAATGAAAAGAAATATAACAAGTAACTGTAGAATATGTGGAGATCGACAAGAAACAATAAATCATATTATCTCTGGCTGCCCAGTCCTGGCTAAGAAGGAATATATTCACAGACACGACAGAGCTGGGACCTATATACACTGGAAGCTATGCCAACATTATGGAATAGCAACAGAAAAAAGATGGTATAAACACACGCCAGAAAAGGTCACAGAAAACGAGAAAGCAACCATACTCTGGGATATGCCAATACACACAGATAGAGAAATTAAGGCAAATAGACCAGATATAGTTGTCAAAGATCATGAAGAAAAAAAATGCTTTCTAATTGATGTATCAATACCAGCAGATGACAACGTTTCTCTAAAAGAAATGGAAAAACTTTCAAAATACAAAGACCTGGAAATAGAGATAACTCGAATGTGGAATCTAAAAACAGAAACAATTCCTATCATAGTAAGTGCCTTAGGTATAATAAAAAAATATTCAGACAAATACATAACAAAGACACCAGGACTTACAAATATATATAACATACAGAAAATTGCACTACTGGGTACTGCACACATTCTACGCAAAACACTTTCAATACAGTAAACATAAGAGCACCACAGCAAACCACAGCACATACCCAAGGCGCACAGAGCTGCGCTCGGTAGTGAAGTGAAAGCACGTTATAAAAATAAAACTACTGAATAATAATAATAATAATAGAGCGCCATCCACGTCAGCGTCTGGGCGTGTTCTTCGCTGCTCTGAGCAGTCAGCAGCCGAAGACACAGAGACACTAATACAACCCAGCAGGACAACTGAAAAATAACTCTCATAGGCTCGAATATCTAAACTTTCCTATAAGTATTTAAAATTTCCGTCAAAATAAGTTAAGAAACTTACATGCCAACATTTGTCGAACACACAAACGATCAGCTTTAAAAAATTTATTATCTACCATTTCTACATTTCTATGAATACCTTTCTCCCTGAGTATTTCCATTCTCCCTGAGCATTCGAAAATGTAGATATCCTTTTTATTCTCAGAATACTGTGCGGACTTACAAAAGGTCCTTATAAATCTTAAAACTTTAATGTCTACAACTTTGTGTGAGAATTTTACCGTCCGTTTCATTTCTTTCCTTTCTCCGTGTGTCTTCGAAAATGTAAACATTCCCTTTATTCTAAGAACACTACAGTTTTCTCAGTTCGGGCATTCAAAAGATCATCTTGAGAAAATATTAAAACTTTAATATCTAATTCTATGAACATTTTACCCTCGTTTCCTTTCTTTTCCGTCCTCCCTGAGTACTCGAAAATGTAAACACTTTTTTTTATTGCAAAAACACTAAATTCTTCTCTGATCATACATACAAGCGAATATCTCAAAAATATTTAAAAATTTAATATCTACAATTTTGTGTGAAAATTTATCTTTCATTTTTCCCTGACTACTCGAATATGGAAACATAGTTTTATTGTAACAATGCAATTAAATGCACGATAAAAAAAAAAAATTAAGAGTTAAGCACCTGCCAATACATACAAACTGTACAATTACAAAAACTGTAAATCACAGCAAAACTTATAAAATGTAAAATTTCAAAGGAAAAACAAATTCAATATATATATAAAACATGAGGAAAATAGCACTTCTAGGCACTGTACACATGCTACCTAAAACTCTTTCACTAAAGTAATAATAAGAGCATCTCAGGAAACCACAGCACATACCCATATTATAACACGACCTGATAGGCGAAGTTACCCTGATGAAAAGTATGAAAACAGTTCCTGTGGTAACTAGTTTAGTCAACACTGCGCGAGAACGACTGCCTAAACAGCTGCAGGAGATTGGAACCAAAACATTATTGTCGATATGCAGAAGAGTGCCTTCATTTAGTCTATTCCAATTCTTGAAAAACAAGTATTTGTGATCTAAGAATGTTTTTCGTCACTAAAACGCATTATAATAATTCTGCTAGTAAATTTGCACGTAACACACGGCGGTAGGAGTCTTATACAATCAGAAAAGAAAATACAAAATACATTATTTAGAAATAAAAACATCTAACAAAGTGTCGTGGTAAATTTATACATATTACTATAAAACAAGATTTAAAAAAAATTTTAAAATGTCTGACTTCAAAGATGCCAACAAATAAAATATGGCGGTTATAAAGAAAATGAAATTAACGAGAGAATGCTGGAACAGATAACATCTACATTAGATTTGAGACTACAGATCGCTATGCTAAAACGAAGGCAGCAAACGCACCTATGATGTTAACACTAGAGTAAGATAAACAGAGTTCTAAGAGACAAAGATAAATTCGGACACCAGCTGAGAATCTCAGGACTCAACGTCGATTTCCTGACTGCAGTACAGTAACAAAGTATCGTGATCCTGAAACAGGAAACGTGCAATGAATCAGCACACTGGAACTACTGAAAAAAAAAGTGGAGATGGTAAATAGCACACATCCACTTAAACTCTGACTAACCAGTCTAAGCCAACAGAGAATAAACTCTGAGGTTTAACAAGGTCAGAGCTTACATGCAGTAACAGTTAGACTGGCATTTTGAAATACCAACAGAGAACTTACACTAGAAAAGGGGTTTGAGAATATCAATGCATCTATTCAATACGATATAATAATAATAATAATAATAATAATAATAATAGTAATAATGAAATGAAGGTTAACTGGTCGGACATTGCTCTAGGCCAACTAAGAGAAAAAATACAACCTAATCGACATGATAAACCCAGCAGATGAATGATAAAAATAAAAAAAATAAAAATAGAGAGATCTTGAAAAACAGATAGCTGACATGTGAGGATTGAAATTAGAAACAATCCCTATAGTAAACAATGAACATAATATAAAAACGAATAGAAAACTAAAAGGAGATTTTAAAAAAAAATAGCTAATAGGACATACAGATACGCGAGAATAACGAAAAATAACCGGAATTTTGCAATATTTTATTCACTTAATTTTACATGTTTACACTTTAATCGCCTTCAAAGTGTTCTCCGTTTGAAGCAATGTATGGTCCAGACGCGTTTAACACTGTTTGAAACATTTTAACGCTTCCATTGTATCTTTCTTCACTTCTTCCACACCTGCAAATTCCGTAGCACCAGCTTTCGTCACCAGTGATGAACTTCAACAAAAGGTCGGGATCAATTTCCAGCTGCTCTTTCAGTTTACTACTCGCATTCAGTCGTGACTTCTTTTGATCTTCCGTGAGCAATCGAGGCTCAAAGTTTGCTACAACTCTTCTCATTTGCACTTCCACGCTCAAAATTTGTTGGCAGGAACTCCTGGACGCAAGAGTCATCTCAACAAGTTCATCAATTGTTCGGTGAAGCTCCTCCAGGTTCATTTCATGATTTTTTATGATGTTTTCATTCTTTCGTGAGGTGGATGGTCGCTCTGAACTTGATGGGTTTTTAAGCGACAAGTGACCATTCCTAAATTATGAAAACCACTTGTAAACTTGTGTTTTGCTCATGGCAGCGTCTTTGTAAGTTGTTTGAAGCATGGCAACTGTTTCGAGCGCCGTTTTCCCTTAAGATAAAAAGATTTCAGTGAAGTACGCTGATCATTCGTCTTAGTAATCGTAAAAATCGACGAATAGGCGAGAGCACTGCAAAACAAAGTCGCACCACGAAGCAGCATGACTAAACCCAATAACGCTGGTCGTCCGTCTGATGCCTGACGGTCGTGTCAATTTGCTTCTAACGGCGGAAGACTAAACTACAAAGGGTTTGTGTCATAGACAGCTTTTCCTGTTGCTTTTGGGTTCCCAGTTGCATGCATAACTAACAGGAAAACCCAGTGATAGCAAGCAGATATATTACGAAGACTATTTTCAATCCAATCGGAATAACAACGTTAGACATTGTGTATACTCAAGGATCAAAAGGCTGTTGTCTTTAGTGCCCGTGAAATGTGTACACAGCCAGAGTTATCCATCACATAAAAACGAAAAGCAGTGCTAGAGACCTAATTATATATATATATATATATATATATATATATATATATATATATATATATATATATATATATATATATATATATATATATATATATATATATATATATATATATATATATATATATATATATATATATATATATATATAGATAGATAGATAGATAGATAGATAGATAAATAGATAGATAGATAGATAGATTTAACAAAACAAAAAAAACATCGGAAAAACTAGAAAACACAAGAACACAAGGACGTGGTACATGCAAAACATCAATAGGATTGAAAGGTGTGTTTTATGTTGCGAGCAAAGCTCTTTTTCAGAAACAGGAGACAAGAGAAAAGGAAGACGGAGAGAAAAATTGCCAACAGTGTGGTTACATTTTATATATAAATGTATAAGAATATGAGAGGTTTAGTACGCTAGGTGCTATAATTGGTCATTCGTTGGATTACCGTTTCACAGCTGTGGCTGGAGCTAAGTATGCTTATTAGGCTTCCGTGTTAGCAGTTATACATTAGAGGAAAACGACAAGAAAACCAAAGCAGGAATAGTATCTGAAGTCATTTATAATAATTTAAGAAGGGCAAGGTGTATTTGAAGTCTTACAGCTGCTTCTGGGATATCCCAAGTGATAGCATAATTTATAAATGGCCCACGTGGGTATATATTTCGACTTAATCCATTATTTTAACATGCGAGGATCATTCTAAATACTGCCAAAATAGTTTCTGGATTTATCTAGGATTATACCAAAGGGCCTACACCTAGACCGATTGGAAAAAGATGAACTGTGAACTCTCCTGTCTGTATTCTATCTACTTTTACTCTTTAGTCGAGTATCAGATCGTCTCTGCACTTTCGGCTGGTTACTCTTTAGACTACTCTAATCTGGTCAGCCCAAGAAGAGGAGAGAGGTAGGGGTAGAGGGATTG
>NC_142928.1:45766790-45779290 GCF_046866305.1 Octopus bimaculoides
CTTGAAACAGTCTCTCTTTCTCTTTAAATTGCTGTTTTAACACACGAATTTACGCAATTTTCACATTCGTTTACTCTCTATTCTAACGAGACACCTGCCAACACACAGACATACCCAATTTCGCGAGCACACACGCACACGTAACAAGTTTATAGGTAGAGTCTGCTAGAAATAGCAGCTATGTACATCCCAAAGCCCTCGTGATGTTTTGAAAAATTAGTGCACATTGAATAATAAGAAATTATTTTTAATTCTTACAAACCAAAAAATATAGGTGGTCAATAAGACGATGGCTCTAACCGATTTAAGGTCTAATAGGTTTAAATAACGACAGCAGCAACGTACACACAAGATACACACGCACAAGTTCTCTTGGAACCTCTATTATGATTATATCTCAGCTCTCCCAGATTTACTCAAATGTTAAAAGAAGGATTCGAAATTATGAATAAAATTATGTTGATTGTTCTCGAAGTAAACATTTCGGAGACACAGCTACGGTCCTGCTTTTGCTGATACAGGTAAGCAATAAAATGAAGGAAAAAAAAAAACAGCTATGAAGATAAACAGAACCATGGTTGGGATTATGATGGCGCCATTAGTATTATTAATAATAGTAATGATTTATTTATTAACCACTATAATTCGACAACAACATCTGGGACAGTATATGTGAATATGTGTTGGACTACGTGAAAATATGTGATAATCCGAATAGCGGAAGCTCTCAAGAATAATTAAACAAGGAATGGTTTATACAATCGTGGGAGGGGTGAACAAATATTAGTTTTTAAATTAAGAAGGTCGAAAAGTTTGAAGGTAGGGCATTGTTGATTCAATAGTCTCGAATGCTGAAATGGTACTATATTTTATCGCCTCTTCAAAAAATCTGAAAAGCGAAGATCACTATGGCTAATTTAAGATCAGGACTTAAATTGCCGGATGCAGTACCGGAAGGTATTTTGTTCGACATTTTTATCAAATCTCCCAGTTGGCCAGTTGGCTAGAATTTATAGGCAATGTGGTGTTGCATTTCTATTCTGATTTCGCTTTCTTCCAGTCGAGCATTAAATCAACTGGGTCATTGCTTTTCTCTCAGAATGTTGGGGACTGCTTTGGGCGTTGTGTTTTCTTTGAAAATTTTACTTGTCCTCGGACTGGGCTCATACTTACTTGTACATGTATATGACATTATTTTTCTTATATCCCCGATAGCTTCTTAACTGTCAACAACATTTATTCCTTGCTCTTCGACATGTGAAGATGGGGTGATAATAATGCAGATGTTTTCGGTCAGCACCGTGCTGCGTGTTGGACTCCAAGTTTGCTCGGTTCCTCTATCTATGGTCCGTTTCGGTTACTGAGAACTGGTAATGATTTATCCATTTATCTTATTAACTGTAAATTGTGGTGTCTTGGAGCGGGCAATTACTAGAGAGCCCTTGATGTTTCTACCTTTGTTATTTATTTTTCAATGTGCTCTTTACTCTAGCGCTTCTCCTACTCCAGGCAAGTACAGCTCAATTATCTCCTATTATCTTCTTGTAACAGCTGATCCTTCTGCTCTGTGCACCCGCTCTGATTCTTTTCCGATTTGATTCCCCATTCGTGTATAGCACGAGCCAGTCTTGGCATTTTCGGAGATTATCAAAAATTGATTTTGTATGTAGAATCCAGCCGAGCACATGTTATTGCATATTGTTGTATGTCATGTTCAGACACAATCTGTTAGAGCCTCAAACAAAGCCTTTTCAATGATGACGGCAAAACAATGGCCAACGTCAATACCAGAGGTTCTTCTGCACAGCTTCTCTTTCGTTTTCTATTTATTGTGAAAACTGTTTGTAAACAGTCGTTTAAAACATGAAGATCTCATGTATATAATAACGTCCTAAACACATAATAGCTAGGCATACATATCTATGTCCTAACCCGTACCATCAAGTACGCAGCGAATTATATAACATTCAAGTCTTTGTATAATACACCTAGTGGTTTGTATATAAAATAATAAACTTTTCTTAAAAAACAGAGGTAGGCCACTTTCCTCTCTGCTGTTCCTCAATTAAATCGTCGGGGGCAAGAAATCTCTCCGGTGTTTGTGTCACACCTCTCTCACATTTGCACGCTTTCGTTCTGGGACCTGTTCCTTGTCTAGCGTCCCGCAAAACGATATCATTGTTTTGTTTATAATATTATGAAAGCTAGCACTTTTGCATATGTATATATTAAAAAGTAAATATATATGTTCACTACTAGTTCTGCTTGTTCAATGGTTATCTTTTAATTCTGAACACCTTTCTTTTTATTTTCACTTTAGTTTACAATAATTGCATAATTTTGGGAACCTATTGATTGCTTCTAAATTTGAAGTAAGTATTTTGTTTTGCTCCTTCAAAACTATGTGTACTAAATTTCCGGAAAACACTTGTTTACAAAAAATATAAAAAGAAGAAAGAGAAAGAAAACTGTAACAACATTATTCAACGTCTTTTAGCACCTCAGTTGGAGATGGGACGTACAAGCGTTTGAAATTACGTTATTAATAAAAAAAAAACACACATAAACGAAAAATTAAATATTCGTTTCCAACAAATTAATTGCACTAACTCCAATTTGGCGCACAATTACGAGTTCTGTTGCTCGTATCTACTGACCACAAAAACTTCATTATTATTAATATTATTATCATAATTATTATTATTCTTTAGTAGTTTTATTTTTATTACATGTTTTCACTTCACTACCGAGCACAACACCGTGTGCCTTGGATGTGTGCTGTGGTTTGCTGTGATGCTCTTATGGTTACTGTATTGAAAGTATTATTATTATTATTATCATTATTATTATTATTATTATTATTATTATTATTAGTAGTAGTAGTAGTAGTAGTAGTAGTAGTAGTAGTAGTAGTAGTAGCAGTAGTAGTAGTAGTGGTGGTGGTGGTTTAAAATTTTGGCACAAAGGTAACAAATTTAGAGGTGGCACTAAGTCGATATTTTATCATCCCAGGAAGGATGAAAAGCAAAGTCGACCTCGGTGACATTTGAACTCACAACGTGAAAAGGGACCAAAGGCCACTAAGCATTTTGCCAGGCGTGCAAAAAAGTCTGCCATCTCGACGACCTAATAATAATAATAATAATAATAATAACAACAATCCTTTGTACTATAGGCACAAGACCTGACAATTTTGGGGAGCGGTCCAATCGTTTACCTCGACTCCAGTGCCTAACTGGTACTTAATTTATCGACCCACGAAAGGATGTAGGGCAAAGTCGACCTCGGCAGTATTTGAAACCAGAACGAAATACCGCTAAGCATTTAACCCAGCATTCTAACGATTCTGCCAGCTCGTATATATATACATATATATATATATATATATATATATATATATATATATATATATATATATATATATATATATATATATATATATATATATATATATATATATATATATATATATATATATATATATATATATATATATATATATATATATATATATATATATGTATATATATATATATATATATATATATATATATATATATATATATATATATATATATATATATATATATATATATATATATATATATATATATATATATATATATATATATATATATATATATATATATATATATATATATATATATATATATATATATATATATATATATATATATACATATATATATATATGTATGTGTATATATATACTTCCATATATATACAAACACTTATATATATATATATATATATATATATATATATATATATATATATATATATATATATATATATTGCATGTATATATATGTTTGTATGTTTGTATGAATTATATAAATTTGTTTGTGTGTGTAAGAGAGAGATAGAGTATGTGTGCGTTTGTATGCATTTGGGTTCGTGTTTATCCCTCATCACCACACGACAACTACTTTTGTTTTGTGTTAGTCTCCGTAAACTAGTCGTTTGTGAAAGGAACCAATGTTTAAGTATTGTCGTCGATATATTCCAGTGTAGCCTTGAAAACTGTGTCTCTTCATTATCGCAAGCTAATATTCAATCTTTTACACGTTTCGGTCATTTGACTACGGCCATGCTGGGGTATCACCTTTAGTCGAAGTAATCGACCTCAGGACTTATTCGTTGTAAACCTAGTACTTATACTATCGGACTACTTTTTCGAAACGCTTGATTTCGGAGACATATACACAGCAAAATCGGTTGTCAAGTGATGGTGGTGGGATAAACACAGACACAACGGCATACACACATAAATACAAGTGATTGTGTGATATATATATATATATATACATATATATATATATATATATATATATATATATATATATATATATATATATATATATTTATTTATTTATACGACGGGCTTCTTTGTTTCCGCCTGACAATTCCACTCACAAGAATTTTGTTGGGCCGATGGTATAGTAGAAAACACCTGCCCAGGTCCACGCAGTGGGACTGAACTATGTGGTTGGGAACAAAAGCATCTTAGCACACAACCACGCATGCGCCTAATGATTGAAATTAGTAAAGAATAACAGAATAAAGCTATGAGCTAAGACATATTTGACATGTCATACTTGAGATATCAGGTCGTAGATCATTGTACATTGTGAAAGGAAAAAGAGAAAAGCACCTGAAATACGAACAACCCACATCCAGCTGCAGCTATTATGAATACAGCATTTCACCTTAAAGAGAACTTGATACTCATAGAGTACCGGTTCTATACCAATAGGCGGCCAATAAAAGGAAAGAAGTCAACTCCCAAAACATGTACTTTAGAAAATGAATCCCACCAAAATATAATATTTATCATATTACAGAGAGAAGAAACATCAATATATTGCAAGAAACAAGCTAGCAAGAGAATTAAGAGAAAAATATAGTCTACAAACACGACTAAAAACATGCCATGCTGCATATTCCTGAAGAGTATAGATTGTATCAACAACAACAACAACAATAATAATGATGACGATGATTTTTGCTATGGAGACAAGGCCTCGAAGATCACGCAGGAGAGACTTGTTGATTACATCTCCCCTAGTACTTAGCAAGCACATATTTTATAGACACCGAAATAACCAATGGTAAAGTTGACTCGTGCGAAATTTTCACTCACAAGGTAATCCGAAGCAGTTTACCCGGCGAGGTAACAGTTTTCTCAGATAACCGCTTTGATCTAACATCTAACAATATGCTAGTTTTGTCAATCAGGTGTACAAACATGATAATATTGGTATAATATCATTCAATTTATGAAACAATGAATGTTGTTAATAATACAAAAAAAACAAAAACAAAAGCAAAAACAAAAACAAAAACAAAACAAAAACAATGATTTCAGTGACTTGAGCTGTAAATATTTGCAGCGATTGACGTAAATGTTTTGAATTATATTTCTCTTTTGAGTTCACATCTTGCAAGATTCCATTCATTATCGTTGGCACTTTTTAAACATTGATGCAGTAAACTGCATACGATTTTATAACTATTTCTATACTCTGTATTTGTAAAATACATTGTGCCGTTCCAGGAAGCATAATATAATTTCAACATTGTAATATATTCTATTATAAACGTTTCAGACAAGATGCATTAGAGTATCTCGTCTTGTCACTGCCGGATATGATACCAGCGCTGCGGGTTTAATACACCACGTGTTAGTTATGCACCTATGAAAGTCAGTCAATTATAGCATTTTCTACTCTATTATGAAGGCAAATGAAAAGTGTAAAGTATTAAGAACTGATTAAATTCTCTGGGGCAGAGATTATTGACAACGGAAATAATTTAATATATATTTTTGTGATTGTTATCTGCGTCTATAGAAACGCTAATAATAATAGAATTGTTTTGTTTTTGTTTTTGTGAGAATAAGAATGAAAGTAAGGGAATTCTATAAACTTAGATAAACTTAGATATGCTTCGACCAAAGATTGGTCCAGGCCATGTCTAACTTAATAGCACCACGAGCACTCTGTCATCCATAAAATCTCGGTAAATATTAATATACACTTTGAAATCTAGTATTGTTTTATTTTTAATGTTTTAAGTATTACAGTAACAATAACGCCTAGTTTCAGAAACAAAAGAAAAATTATTAAATTTATGTTGGCTGTTTACTGTACGAGTTAACATTTACGTAGACAATTTTGTCTCATCGTTGTATTTAACATATCCACCATCGTATCCGCCATACTGGGAATAATTTGCTGTGTTTCATGTTCGAATTGTTGGAAACGTATTTCCAAAAGCAAGGAAAAGAACGAAGGAAAAAAGAAAGAAAGCTGCGTCTATATACTGAAATGATAACCTAAATAAATGGGAACTAAAATCTATGGAATATCGAAACTGTTACCAAGTCATTCAACACGAATTTATTTTACAGAGTACTTAAGCATGGAAAGTGAGAAGACATAAGATATCCATACATTTGAAACTTTTATACATAGGAGTAGGAGTGGCTGTGTGGTAAGCAGCTTGCTTACCAACTTCATGGTTCCTGCTTCAGTTCCACTGAGTAGCCCCTTGGGCAAGTTTCTTCTACGATAACCTCGGGCCGACCAAAGCCTTGTGACTGGATTTGGTACGCGGAAACCTAAAGAAGTCCGTCGCATATATGTATATGCTTGTGTAGCTGTGTTTGCCACCCCACCCACCGTCATTTGACAACTGATGTTGATGTGTTTACGTCCCCGTAAATTAGCGGTTCAGCAAAAGAGACCGATATAATAAGTACTAGGCTTACAAAGAATAAGTCCTCTGGTCGATTTGTTCAACTAAAAGTCGGTGCTCCAGCATGGCCGCATTCAAATGACTGAAACAAATAAAAGAATTAAAGAATAATTATAGGAACAAAAATCGCTTAAATCTGGCAACCAAAATCAAAATATAAGCAGATTTGCTTTAATGTCAAGGTTACATGAACCTAAATGATACCAGCAATTCAAATTAATTACGAACAGTGTCATGACATATTTTATATGAAACACAGTAATACCAATTTCATATTTTATTTGAAACACAGTAATACCAATTATGATTATTTCACCTTAGAATGAATTTATCGCATATATCAAAAGAATGAAATATAATGGAGGATAAAATTATGTTAAAATAATAGTTGCAAATTTAACGCTTGTTGCATGACATTTGCCACTCGAATGACACATGAACTGTAAAGAAAATGAAGTATAGTTGCAGAAATAATTTTAGATTATTTTCAGTTGTTTGTTTTAATTAACGTTGTGCCGTGGAAGAAATTATGTTAACTACGCAATATTACCATACGCTCTGGAAAACTTCACTTAACCATAAAACGTCCCGACAATGTTTACTCTCATGCAATCTGTACATTACAATGTTTATGATCTTCATAGATATACTTTTGAATATTTAATCTAAATACATATGTACGATTATCAGGCAAAACCAAATTTTACTGATAATTTTATCAGTAATCTCACCTATTTATTTATAAGTAAAACTAAACATCACTCCAAATATTGGCCACTATCTATTGATATTGACAAAAGAAAAACCTTTTGTAAAGTTTATTCCTTATATTTATGCTAAAGGTTGCATTAGCTGAGAGGTTATAGAAAATGGAGATTAGATTTACAATGTTTTTCAGATGAAAAGAAAATGTTTTAAATCAGAAGGCCTCACATTAAACATTAAATTCAAATTCGGTGATTTTGACTTACAGAGAATTACATGTATACCAAGATATGTAATTCTAAGGCTGGCAAATCTACTGATTGAAGCCCCTAGACAAATAGGTTATCTCCATTCAATTAGCCGGCTTTTAAATGTAAGAAGCGTGTAGCCGAAATCATACCTTACAGTTTTACGAAAGTATTTATGGATCAATGTAATTTACTGCAAAAAGAGGCATGGAAAAAAAATGGAAAAGTAGAGGCTTCAAAGAGATAGATGGCATTCATCTTCAAAAGTGTAATACATAAACACCGACAGAATCAAAGCAGTTCAGTAAAATTCGATTTACTAACGTTGTACATTACATAAACAGCCACGTGTAGATTAATATTTGGTATTTGCATGCCGAATGATTGTATCACCTGATACCATGTGACATAGAGATGTTATAACAAGTTTGAAATCGCGATGTCAGCAATTTGTGGAGCAATACCTATTCTTACGTCTACAATACACAAACACATGAAACACGTTTGTCTCGAGAAAAGTAAATAAATTATATACAGGATGTGTACGTATTTTGTGTGAAGACAAACATGTAAATATGTATCTGCGTGTGTATATAAATATATATATATATATATATATATATATACATGTAAATTTAAAGATATACAGACACACATACACACACACGCACACACACACACACACGTAAATTTAAAGATATATATGTGAGTGGGTGTATGTGTGTGCTTATACGCACTCACACACATATTGTGGTGGGTGGAGAGCAAACGAGTGAGAGAGAGAGAGAGAGAGAGAGAGAGAAAAAGAGAGAGAGAGAGAGAGAGAGAGAGAGAGAGAGAGAGAGAGAGAGAGAGAGAGAGAGAGAGAGAATGTTACGGTAACAGCAGGAGACACAACACAATTAGGCTGTCATAGATATCTTGAAACATAATGCTAGCTACACTAATTCAATTATTACCTATTTTAAGGCTCCGATGATTGCGGTGAAATGATAAAAAACATAATTTTACAAAGTAAATACGTGTCAAATTAATTGGTGGAAGTTTCCCTCGACAAAAGGAATGATTATACGCACTCACGCGCACACACGCACACATACACACACCCACGCACATACACACCCACACACCCACACACACGCGTATATATATGTGTGTGTGTGTGTATATATATATCTTTATATCTATATCGATCTGAATACATATATATATATATATATATATATATATATATATATATATATATATATATATATATATATATATATATATATATATATATATATATATATATATATATATATATATATATATGTATATATATATATATATATATATATATATATATATATATATATATATATATATATATATGTATATATATATATATATAATGAATCGACCGGAATACTTAATGTTTTAAAGCATCGTACTTATTCGATCATTATTTTTTTGCCGAACTGTTAATTTACGGGAATATAACCACAGATCACCGTGTACCAAACGGTATTGAGGGACGAATACAGATCCACACACACACATACGCACACACAGACACTCACACTCACACTCACACACGTTTATATATGCAACGGTCCTCTTCATTTTCTGTATGCGAAAACCACTTACAAGGCTTTAATCGCACCGAGCCTATAGTAGAATACACTCGCTGAAGGTATCATGTAGTGGGACTGAACCCGGAACCATGTGGTTGGGATGGAAGCATCTTACCACACAACCAAACCGTATGCACTTATAAATCCATACAAATTTATTTACATCATAAATATACATATGCAGCTATGAACGAATTATCATATATATATGTGTGTGTGTGCGTGTGTGTATGCATGTATATATGTACGTATTTATATCTGTGGGTGTGTATATATGCATGAATGTTTAAATATGTATATATATAATGAAGTCTCTATTTATATATAGATAGATAGATATGTGCTTGTTGTGCGTGTGTCTATATGTGTTTACAAACACAAGCATGACTATTCTGTGTAAGTAGTTCACTTCACTAACACGCAGCTTGGCGTCCAGTCCCACACCACGTGATATTCTTTAGGCAGGTGACAGTTACTATAACGCTGTGCCGTCCTATGCATTGTGGATGAATATATTAGAGGGAAGATGAGCGTAAACCTGTCCTATATGTGTCTGTGTGTCTGTGCGTTTATCCCGCTACTTGTCAACACTCATTTGTTTACTTCCGAAACATACAATTCAGTGATTCGATTTCTTAAAACATTTCCTGGGAATAATGTGACTAAAATTACTCAATGCAGTGTCCCAGTATGTCGGTATATAATAGCTAAATATGTGTGTGTGTGTGTGTGTGTGTGTGTGTATGTTTATGTGCGTGCATGTGTATGGGCGCAAGTGTGTGTGAGAAGGCAAGTGCTTCAGCGGTTAGGGTATTCGGCCACGATTGTAAGGTCGTAAGTTCGATTCACGGTAGCGCGTTATGTCTTTGACCAACACGCTTTTACTTCAGGTTAGTCCATTTCCCGTGGCTGGCAAAAATGGGTTGTAAATGTAATTCTAACGGGTAGCCTCGTCGTATTCTTGATTACGCTAAATCTCAAGGAAGATCACGTTAAGGGTGCGCGTGTTTATGGTGTGCTCAACCATTTACACGGTAATTTCTCGAGTAGGCTGTTCCGTTTGCCGGATCAACTGGAACATGCGTCGTTACCGACGGAATGCCAATTATTATATATATATATATAGATAGATAGATAGATAGATAGATAGATAGATAGATAGATAGATAGATAGACAGATGCATAGATAGATAGATAAAGCTATGATGCATGCATGCATATAAATGATACATACAAACGTACACACAATCGCTACTGCACGGGACATTTGACTTGCTAACTGAATAAAAAAAAAACAGCAGATACAAGTGCACTTTAATACTTACAATTAATTTATGCATTCATATATATATATATATATATATATATATATATATATATATATATATATAATTTTGTACACACACACATACGTATGCATATATTTATGTATTTATATGTGTGTGTGTGTGTGTGTGTGTGTGTGTGAGTGAAGGCGCATGCCTCAGTGGTTAGACCGTCGAGCTTACGATCGTGAAGTTGTCAGTTCGAATCCCGGACCGGGCTGCGTGTCGTGTTCTTGAGCAAGACACTTTATTTCACGTCGCTCCAGTTCACTCAGCTGTAGAAATGAGTTGTGACGTCACTGGTGCGAAGCTGTATCGGCCTTTTCCTTTCCCTTGCATGATATCGGTGGCGTGGAGAGTTGAGGCTGGTATGCATGGATGACTGCTGGCTTTCTACAAACAACCTTGCCCGGACTTGTGCCTCGGAAGGTAACTTTCTAGGTGCAATCCCATGATCATGCGTGACCGAATGGGGTTTCCGCATATGTGTCAATAAGAGTAATACTTCCTTCTAATAAAGGCAGAAAGCCTGAAATTTGTACTGAGAGTACTAGTCGGTTACATAGCCCCCAGTGTTTCACTGGCACTTAACTCAGTGATCCAAAAGGATTAAATATAAATTCAGCCTCAGAGTAATTCAACTCAGAACATGAGGATTTACAAAATGTCGCTCAGCATTTCAGCGGGCGGGCTAACGATTCTGGCCGCTCACCGCCTTACTACTACTACTACTACTACTACTACTACTACTACTACTACTACTACTACTACTACTACTACTACTACTGATGATGATTATGATGATGATAATAATAACAGCAATAATAATAACAATAACAATAATAATAATGATAATGATGATGATGATGATGACGATGATGATGATGATGGTGATAGTAGTAATAATAATAATAATAATAATAATAATAATAAAAGCTGCAGAATATGTGGAAATGTGGAAATATTGTTTCTGGCTGCCAAGTTCTGGCTTGAAGGAATATATTCAGAGACACGACAGAGTTGGGACCAATACATAATGGAAGCTATGCCAACACTATTGAATAACAACAGAAAAAGATGGTTTAGACGCACACCAGAAATGGTTACAGAAAATTAGAAAGCAACCATACTCTGAGATATGCTAATACAATGAAATAGAGAAATTAAGGTCAATTAGCCGGATATAATTGTCAGAGATCACCAAGAAGAGAAAAAAAAAATAATGATAATGATGATGATGATGGTATTGATACATCTAATCGATGTATCAATACCAACAGATGACAATATTTCTCGAAAAGAATCGGAGTAACATACAAAATACAAATATTTAGAAATATAGATAACTGGATTACAGAATCTACAAACAGAAATAATTCCTATCGTAGTAGACACTTTAAGCATGATAAAAAAAAAATCAGACAAATACATAGTAAAATCACCAAGAGTAAGCAGTGTATATAACATACAAAAAAAAAAATAGCACTGCTAGGCACCACACATATGCTACGTAAATCACTTACACTACAGTGATAATAAGAACAACTCAAGAAACCATATACATTATTTACATTATTTACATTCGATGGATATTTGTCCTCATCTTGTTTGATATACCCCCACCCCAGCGTTTTTCAGTTGTTTTGGTGAAATTTCGAACCCGGGTTCTCATTCGAAAGGTATTTTTCGATGTTGCTATTATTATTATTATTATTATTATTATTGTTAGTGTTCAGGTCACTGCTTGGGGTCGAACTTGGAATCTTGGGGTTAGTATCCCGCGTTCTTAACCACTACGCTATATGCCCGTAGTGGTTAAGAGCGCG
>NC_142928.1:45784290-45799290 GCF_046866305.1 Octopus bimaculoides
ATATATATATATATATATATATATATATATATATATATATATATATATATACATACTGGTTGCGATGGGTAAATTGTCATCATATACTACTTTTAATTTCGCGCACGGGCATTGTTTGCTTTTGATTTTGTCGACTACACATCATATGAGGGTCCGTTTGGCATTGCCTGTGAGAAAAAAAAAAGCACCATGACACAATTCAATCTGCCAGAAATTGGGAAACATGCTATACCGCTTAGTATTCGCGCCAGAAGCTCAAATGCAAACGTTTCAGAGTATCTGGGTGTCAATCTGAGGACGACGCAATCCGAGGACGTCACCGAGAGTGATTCGGCCTTGTTACCTGAGTCAACATGATGTTCTTTGAGATGATCACTAGTGATAGCGACGTTATCCGTCCACTCACCTTCCCGTATGGCCTCAAACTCAACACGGAGGCCTACATTAAACATCTGAAGGGGGTAGTGCTGCCCTGGGAGAAGAGGGTGGCTGCTGGAAGACCCAATGTCTGGCAACAGGACTCTGCACCATGCCACACAAGCAGGAGAACCCAAGCATGGCAGTCAGATAATTTCTACGAGCACATCAACCTTAAAATCTGGCTCCCTAATAATCCAGACTGCAACACACTTGATTATAATGCGTGGGACGCACTTCAGCGAGAGACCAAGAAAGCTCTTTGTAATTCAAAAGATGAAATGGCGGCAAGGATTATGGCAACATTCACCAATTTAAACAATGTGACCATCCAGATGAGCTGCAGGGGATTCCAAACTCCTCTGGCAGCTGTGGTCGAAGCCAATGGCGATTATATTAAATAAATTTACTCCTTGGTATTTCAAGACATTTTTGTGTAATGTTGGTAAATATATATGTCATGATAAGATGTCAGTGTTACTTTCATTTTTGCATAATTTAGACTATAGTTTATTCACCACACCCCGTATATGTGTGTACACACGTGTATATATATCTATATATTTATATATACTAAGTGCATCTCTATATATAAATGCCTCGCGCTACGAGGGACTCTTAAAGTAAAAACTACCATAATCAACATATTTTACTGAACTCGAGGGAATGCATCTCTCGATACGAGCATCTTATATATATATATAATTTAGATAGATAGATAAATAGACAGATAGATAGATATATTATATATGTACGTATGTGTATATATATATATCTATATATATCCATTTTTATATGTGTGTGTGTGTATATATATATATATATATATATATATATATATATATATATATATATATATATATATATATATATATATACATATATATATATGTATATATATATATATGTGTGTGTGTGTGTGTGTGTGTGTGTATGTGTGCGTGTGTGCGTGCGCGCGCGCGTGTGTGTGTATTTGTGTGTGTTTACTTCTATATACATTACGTGGTTGGTTGATAAGAATGTTGCCTCCCAACTACATGGTTCCGGGTTTAGTCATGCATAATTTGCAAATATACAAATGCATTTACTACATATATTTAGGACATATTTAGTGCATCGAGATCTTGTACTAAAGCAAGTTAAGATTTTGAAACTTTCCGTTGTTCCGTATATTATAGAATTGTGCAGATTTAAAATACTTTGGTTAGATTACTCAAAAAAGTTACATTTATTCGTAAATCCAATAATTTCAAGTATAAATTCAGAGAAGTTCTTGAGATCTTTGAAAACTACCCAAGCGTTTTTATTAAAGTTGATAAGAGACTTTTGTATATGGAAGATATAGACATTCATATAATAAATCATTTATAGTTAATGTTAATAAAATATGAGAAAACCAGACAGTAAAAGAGAAAAGGAATGGATGCATTAATGAGAAAGCAAGAATAATCTGTCAGCAAAATATAAAACGACATTGATAAAAAAGTTAACCGACATAATCTACGAAGTGCATTTTTGACATTGAAAGATCACAAAAAATAAAATTTATCCATAATTCTAATGACAGACAACATAATCCAGATGAAGGCAAGCTTGTTATTATTAGCAAATTAACATTAGATGAAATCAGCACACACATCAGAGGATCTTCAAACCATAACCAATATCTGTGTATCAGTGGACTAACTGATTAGTATACGCGTCTAGATAATAACCATAAATATAAGTTCATGCACTTGAACATTTTCGGATTGTGTCCGTCAGCCTCGAAAGACATCCGCCTCCAGGTCTTAGATTAAGATTTGCTATATATATATCACAAACACGAAGATTCAAACTGAAAAATATGGTTGCAATATGAATATTATTGAAACTGCGCTTTAATATTTGCAAATTTGCATACGCGATTTACACATTAACATCGTTCAATCTATGATAATTTGTTATAGTAAAACGTTGTTGCTCGATTGCATTTTTCATTCTGCTATTTAAGATTTTTACACCTCTGTAGTTCACAAATATATTTCACTCTTTAGCTGATATATTTTTTCTATATGGTGTAGTCATGTCAGTGAGTAGGCATGTTTTAACTTTTTAACGCTTATCGACAATGACAAGTCGAATGACATTTATTGTGCACTCTGTGAGGACTGTTTAAATCGTTGCAGCTGTTAGTTTGATTATTTTGTAGAGATGGTGTTCGTATCAGATTTTAGCACACTCTATACCATAATGTTTGCATAGCGCTGTGCAGTAATACCTGGCTATATATTCGGTTGGGGTGAAGGCGGAATACCCTGGCGTAATCTGGTCTTTTGTCTCTAATTGTTCGACACAGACATTTCAACGTAAGTGTGCTCCATATTTGAGGATGGTTGTTTGGTAGATTCTTATTAATAAGATTTTAACTTAGGCAATAAGGCTGAATCACTCAATTTCGACTTTTAAACCCGTGCTTCGAAGCCACCGATTGCTTTGTGGTTGGTCAACATCAGCGTCCTCTTCCATCTTCTTTTCTCGGTATCTGTCATAATGATTTTCATTTTGTTGATGGTGAGAAATTGTCGTTAATGTTCATCCTTCCTCTGAAATTAGGATAGATTCCGGTTGTCGTAATTTAAACTATATTGCACTAAATTTACACCTAAGGTGTTCATAGCTTCCCTACCAGTTGCAGAGTTGAGTGCAGTTTTGAGAACCATACTCACCCTCGTATATACCTTGTGATTCAAAAGTTTTCTTCAGTTTTTGTTGCCCTTGCCAAATCAAGTTTGATGACCGATGTTGCAGTTAACTTTCCTTTCTTGAAAGTTGTTTACCACGTCCTAAAGTCATTCCTATATCTCCACGAAACAGTTATTCTGTTATTGTAACTTATTCTGAAGCTTCAAAGTTTTTAGCATATCGTTTCAGGTCATCCATAAAGAATAAATAAACACTTTGCTGTTGCTATTGTTGTTTGTGTGCGTGTGGCGGAAGAGATTCATCTTGGAAGATTCAGCAGTTTATTTTCATTTCCTTGACTCTGTTACCGAGGTTTGAAACGAAATGAGTTACAGTTACACCATTCTTATTTGCTTAGAAAAATGCACATCCTTTCAGTAAATATGTACATCCTATTGAAAACAGAATTGTGTAATTCAGTAATTCATATTAAGGTATGTATTCATCTATATATCTTCGCTTATTGTTTTGTTTGTTTCTGATGTTTTCGGATGGGGATTTTCTAAAGTTTTGTATAAGGGCACTCATCTCTTTTGTTAACGCCTTGTACATTCCTATAAGTGTATATAACCAGTAATTTGCAATTTGATCTATTCCTAGTAACTTACATTTCTATTATGTGCTAATGGCTTGTCATAGCCCTGTTACTTCCATCTCTAATCATTTTTGATCTTCAACATTTTTCAACATTTATTCTCCTTACTAATACAAGCGGCTAGCTTCTGATTTTCTTCTGAAATTAATAATCTTTAATCACATTAGATTGATTATGTCTTTCTACTGGTTGTTTTCTTCTAAAACCGCTTTGCGTCTGTTTGAAAACTCATGTTCTGTCTACATAATGTATTTATTTGTATCATTTCATCTTACCCATTGTGATTTGTCTAGTGTGTGCTTTTCAGGGTCTAATTAATTATAGGCTAAGTAGATTTGTTCGTCTCATAATTTGTACTTTCTTTCAACTGTTCTTGCTTTTATTATTTTGACATTCATTCTGTTCGAAATCTCAGTAACAATCGCCAATTCCTCTTTCAGATGTTTACTTTTTGACTTTTCACTTTGTTTACCTGTCGACAGCTTTGTTCTTTATATTTACTTTACGTTCAGTTTGGTTGCCCATACAGAATACAAGCGTGTTGATGGTTTTTAGATCAGTTTCACTTTTTCTCAGCATTTCTTTCACTACTGAAATTACACTAGATTTTATCTGTCTTTCCTTTCCCAGTATATTACTGAGTGCATTGTCAAACATTTTGGGGTTCTTAGTTGGCCCCTTGTTTTTTTCTTTCCTCTTTTTCTCCATACAGGGCATGTCAGTTCAATGATTTTACAATACTGTCTATTGATGACTGAGTAAATAGTTTTCATCATATCTTTATAATCCTTAACCTTTCTACTTTGAATTACGTTTTCTGTTAATATTTTGTTGCGGATGATCTAACAGTTCGGGTAGCGTGTTTACCAGTTCTGATAAACTTTTGCATTATTCATTTGGGCTTTTTCTCCAGAAGTTTGTTTCACGAAATCCTTCTAGTACACCACTAGGAGATGAATTCACTGGCAGCGCCTTTGACGGACGAAGCAGTATGATCTGTGTAATTTAGATATTTATCTGATATTAAACATCCCCTTTTCCTTACAGGAAAAGAAAATTGTCTGCATTACCATACTAAACAGGTTCGCCTAAATAGAATAGAAGGGAACTAATTTACCCCATCGTGAGATATTGTCCTACATCAGTACCTTATAGCCCGCAGATAGTAGGGAACAGAGGAGTGCCTAATAAATGGAGCCTTATGCAGAGTAAAGTTTGCTGAATAGGCTGAAACGGACTTGATAAACTTGTTATAGACACATAACAACCTGATATTTTTGGCACTACACTTTTCATTACCTCAGTGATTATATCATCATCACCATAGTCGTCATCATCATCATCAACAGCACCAGCGTCATCAGAATCGCCGGTGTAGTCGGCTTTGTCACTATTGTCGTCGCCGGCGTCGTCATCGTCGTTGTTCTACATACCGGTGTTGCTTCAATTCTCATAACATAGGCTTAAAATATGCATCGTTTTACCGCTTTGGCATAGAATTAAGGAGACTTAGGTGTATATATATATATATATATATATATATATATATATATATATATATATATATATATATATATATATATATATATATATATATATACAATTACAGTATGGAATGTGTGTATAACACATTTAAAAGCACACAGAAGCATTTAGATTTAGTTTTTCAAAATATTTTGTGTATCTTTGAAACCGCGACCTGTTCACTCCCAAAATTCCGTGCTGCATCGGCATTCTGTTAGTGAATAGGTCGCGGTTTCAAAACGACACAAAATATGTTGACAAACTAAATGTAAGTTCTGATGTGAGTCCAACGGGTTTTGTGTGCTTTTAAATAGCTTCCACACACCTTCCACACTGCAATTGTTTTTCTTTCATCTCAGGATCTCAGATCAAGTCAGTTCTATGCAAGTACATATATATATATATATATATATATATATATATATATATATATATATATATATATATGGCAGAATTTACGAAAAAAACAACAGACGAGGACAGGTAGTGTAAACAACAAAAGGATGTATTAGTTTAACGCTCGGAAATAGAGAAAGTCTTTAACGTTTCGAGCTACGCTCTTCAACAGAAAGGAATAAGGAGGAAAACAAGGAGAAAAAAAAATTAAATGTCGTCGTCAGCGATCTCTCTCTCTCTCTCTCTCTCTCTCTCTCTCTCTATATATATATATATATATATATATATATATATATATATATATATATATATATATATATATATTTCTGTTGAAGAGCGTAGCTCGAAACGTCAAAGACTTTCCGTATTCCCGAGCGTCATACTAATATATACTTTTGTTATTTACACCACCTGTCCTCGTCTGTCTGTTGTTATTATTTGTATATTCTCCCATATATATATATATATATATATATACAAGAATAAGGGCAGAGAATCGTCAATTAATAATAGAATTAATAATTAACAATTCTGCCAAGTAGTTCAGTATGAAAAAAACCTTTATCGGTAAAACTATTTATCATTATAAATATACAGGGATTAGCAATTGAGTTGCTTCTCCAACATACTGAAAATTTAGAAATAGCAGTCAAAGAACTACTGATTTCAAACTACAAATTTTTCTCTAAAGTGGATGGCGATATTTATGGCACACATAGAACAAAAACCCGGAGGGAATAGCGTAAACAAACCAAGCCTTTAGTTAATTGGATACGAATCGTTTCATGGTTAAGTGAATGGAAATTTCACTATTCCAATCTTCAGCCTCAATATTCTGATAAATTTGAAAGTGTCTCTAAAAAAATTCACGGTAATTCTTGGCCATGCGACACCAAAAATCAACGATAAGAAAGGCACTTACGAATTCATCGGCTAGCGAGTTCAGGCACCTCACCCCAAAGAAATCTATTCCATGTGCGTCACAAATAGTCCCGTATGAAAAAAAGTCCCGTGTGGAAGGGATTACGGTTTAGCCATCTAACTTAGAGATATCAAATATAAAATATACAAGAATAAGGAATTTTTGGTGTCGCATGGCCAAGAATTACCGTGAATTTTTTTAGAGACACTTTCAAATTTATCAGAATATTGAGGCTGAAGATTGGAATAGTGAAATTTCCATTCACTTAACCATGAAACGATTCGTATCCAATTAACTAAAGGCTTGGTTTGTTTACGCTTTTCCCTCCGGTTTTTTGTTCTATGTGTGCCATAAATATCGCCATCCACTTTAGAGAAAAATTTGTAGTTTGGAATCAGTAGTTCTTTGACTGCTATTTCTAAATTTTCAGTATGTTGGAGAAGCAACTCAATTGCTAATCCCTGTATATTTATATATATATATATATATATATATATATATATATATATATATATATATATATATATATATATATATATATATATATATATATATATATATATATATATATATATATATATATAAATATATATATATATATATATATATATATATATATATATATATATATATATAGAGAGAGAGAGAGAGAGAGAGAGAGAGAGAGAGAGAGAGAGAGAGAGAGAGAGGAGAGAGTGGGACAGACAGATTGATAGATAGACAGACAGACATATAGATAGATACACTCAAATAAATGCGTGCACCCACAGTCAATGACATGCACCTAACACACACATGAGCGTTATCTCAATGTTGACGTTCTAGTCTGTTTCACATGTCTACCTTTTCCTTTTTTCTTTTCCTTTTTTTTTTCATTTTATCTAGTTTCAGCTCATGCTGGGGCACCGCCATTATATATTTTCTTATAAGACAAAGTCTTTAATAACTGATTCTTACAGACACCTACGTCATTATTGTGAGTGATTTTTTTCTTATACACTGTATTAAATTCACAGTTCTCTTCACGGAGTTCTTGCAAGATTACTGGGACACGACCATGACCTCTTTACATATTTGGTTGTTGTTTACACAGGATCCACTCACACAGTTTAGTAAATAACATTCAGATGATTTCCATAAAATATATCAGTCTAGATATTTTCTCTTTCTTACGTGCTTTTTTTTATTTTATCGCTTTCATCTTGAAGAGAAATTCGTACCTTGGCTTATCCCAGTGTCTAACTTTCGAAAATAAAATCTCTTCATCGGGGTTTCGTGATTGACTACAAGTGTCCAAGCATGAATGCAAGTAATTATACCGTTTGACCACTAAAAATAATCTACATATTTTAAAATGATTAAAAAGTGCGTATGCCACGATTGATAGTAATTCTTTCTTTAATTGTGCTACAAACAATAGTGGCCCTATTGCGATACTCAAAGTCCTCCAAGTCCCCTACTTAACTTCAGTGACATTATTTCTTATTTTCTACGCACTTTTCTTCAAATTTTGATATACAGAATACATATTGTATGTTAGAGTACATATATAAACTATGTAAACATTTTGGATAACAATAATTTGAATTAATTATATTGGTTGCTTTAATTCGGTCAGTATTAACTACTTCAGTGAGAAGACGATTATACACTCCGTCGATGTACTTGAGATAACGGCCATATCGACAAAACATTACATCTTACTATCCGAAAACCTTGAGGCACGCAATGGAAAATATGAAAGTAGCAACTCGTGAAATGCTTTAATGTTAAAGGATGTGATGCATTTACCTTTTAAAACTTGGGAGTATAGTTTAATAACAACTCCACCACCACCACCACCACCACCAACACCAACACCACCACCACCACCACCATCATCATCGTCATCGTTGTCGTCGTCGTCATCATCATCATCACAGGCAGCAGCAGCAGCAGCAACAACAACAGCAAATAGAAGAAGAATACCAAATACTACGACAACAAAAGTAATGCTAATAAAATGCTAAATATTATCCTCATAAAAGAGTTTAGCGCTGGTTCATTATTAGCCCTTGTATACAACCATTCAACAGATAACATTTTCAACTAAGAAGGTGGTTCAAAACATACAAAACAAAATGTTTTGTATTATATCTCTTAACCTCTAACAAGTTCGAAAACTGTAAGTTTATATGGGTTCACATTCACATTGATCCTTTTCAGTTTGATCAAATAACTACCAAGCTTGAAATTGCAGCTGATTCATTTGACTGAACTTATTCCATAGATTTGATGCCCTATGTCAATCAAAATCAATGCACTGTTCTTCCCCGCCCCCACCACTTCTGTGCGTGTCTCTCTTTCCATGTCTCTGCATATGTGTGTGTGTGTGTGTGTATGTCTGTGTGTATGTGTGTGTGCGTGTGTGTGTGTGTGTTTGTGCGTGTGATGTGCATGTGATTGACTGTGGGTGCACGCTTTTGTTTGAGTGTTTGTATCTCCCTTTTTGAAAACTTTAATAAAGAAAATTTTCGTTAGTGCACTAATAATTAAGAAAATGCAATAATTGATGAATGTTGCTTTCGCATTTCATTTATTGAAATCTTCTTAACATTAATAACGGAAACCTGATTTCGAAGCATTGAGAAAGACACAGAATGTTTATTATTGATTAATTACATACCCCGCTCATACGTTCCCTCACTAATCGATATCAAAATTCTTCCCTTCCATCTTGCTCACGACTATACCTATTGGTAGAATAATCTCGTTAGTTTAAAAACACAATGTTTTTTTTTTTTTTTTACTCAAAGCAAATGTGCCCATTCCCTTAACTCATAGTCATGCTTTATAATAAATATATATTTTTAAAGTGAAACTAGTCTGTCTTATTTCTATTTGAGGTTTTTTTGTGAATGTGGAAAATTGCATGAGTGTGCGAGGATAAACGTGTGTGCGTGTGTTTATGCGCGCGCGCAGTGCTGCATATGTGCGAAATATTTCGAAATTAACTATAGGTGTGTCATTTATCATAGGTCAAGCCCAAGGCTAATCTGGAGAATCGAGCAACAACATCATATGACACATTCCGATTTAAATCATAAATATTGCCATATTTATGATTATTGATGTCTTTAATATGGGAGAATCGTTTAATCAGCAGTAAAAATTAATGTTTGACTACAAAGTTATTACAATCAGCAAATGATAACATAACAAGCAACGTTGTGGGATATATGTTACTTTTTCTGCTGTTCTAATGCTCTCTTAGGAGCATGTCAATGGTTATCGAACTATCTTACTGTGGTGGTGTTCAGATCCAAATCAAGTGGAATAAGCAGTAAATATATGAAGGATTAGATCTTCATATATCTAGGAATAGCCATCGACAAAATGGTTTTTAAATGGTAATATTGTGGACTGTTAAACTCATCTTTCGAATGTTTTTGTACAATGTTTACATTGACATTCGATGGGTTCCGTTATCTAGTCTCAGCGGATCTTATTAATTAGTATGTAATATGTATGTGCGTGTGTGTGAGTATGTGTCTATACATGCGAACACACACATATGTTGCTCTTACATGCGTCATTCTCACAATATTAGAAAATATACCACTATTCGAAAAAGAGAATAGCCAATTTAGGAGTATATTGATATGGGTGACCAGAGGTCAGCAGTTTTCGCCAAACTGCACAAAATATATTTAAACTTTGTAATCTAAGCGCATGTGATTCTAATATCTATAGTAACTAAATGCTCAATTGAAAGGCTAGATATTCCACATATATAAATACTGCCAATTTCATAACTTAGATCAAAATAAATAACGATTTTCGACTACTTTATTAAATTCAAATCCTGGAATAGGGAAAAAGAAAAAAAATCATGGAATAGCAAAAAAAAAAAAAAAAAAAAAAAAGAAGTATGGTTCATTTAAGTAAAAATGCAGTGGTCCACTAAAGCATGAAGATCAAATGGAATAAATTAATAAACAGAAAGAAGAGGTGTTAAGTATATGCAGTGTAATTTATAAGTTTACAAACGAGTAGATCATGAGATATGAGCTTCCCTATATAGCAGACGTATATAAAATCTTTCCTGATTGTGCTTTTACAAATAATGGAAGAGAGTTCTAGCAATGAAAATCACCGAGAAAATGATGTTATCCAATAAAAAAAACTGTGTCATTTATAGAAAATGTAATACAGTTTGTGTGACCTCCATGCATTTATCAATGGCTTTAGTGCTCTGAACGAAATTATATTACTTTACCTACTAATGATCGAAAATAATGTGCGGTCTCAGCTCATTAGCCCCATTAAATCTTACACTTGGTGCTAATTAGTTCTGCATGTAAACGCAGGTGTACACTAATACACACGCATGTACACGCATGCATAATTGAATAAGAAAGTTAATGGCTACGTCATCAATTTCGACAATGTGCAAGCTTCCTGTCAAATCAACTGAACATCTAGTCACTGAATTAGCATGTGATTCACTATTTCAGCAACGAGTACTCAATGTAATCCTCAGGAAGAATCAACGCCACAAACTTTGTGATAAACTTGCCTATTTTGAAGTGTAATTAATGTCCATCAGACATATCACACAAACACACACATGCACAAACACACACACACTCACACACACACACACACAAACACACACACACACACACACACACACCCATGAACACACACACATACACACAGCCTTGTTTGAGAGAAGCTAATTTCTTAATCGCACACATAAAAATTAGCATGGACATGTAAACGTCTATAAGTTCATATAACTTCACACATTAATATGGATACTCATATATAATCTCTCTCTCTCTCTCTCTCTCTATATATATATATATTTATGCACAGAGAAAAATATGTATACATTATTTATAAAAATGTGTATGAAGTTATGGAACTATATAGTAGAATATGGAATTATATATCTGTTTGTGTGTTCATACATATATATGTGTATGTATGACTATATATGTATAAATGTATATATATATATATATATGTGTGTGTGTGTGTGTATGTATGTATACACACACACACACACACACACACACACATATATATATATATATATATATATATAAATATATATATATATATATATATATATATATATATATATATATATATATATATATATATATATATATATATATATATATATATATATATATATATATATATATATATATATATATATATATATATATATACATACATACATACATATTTACACGTACATATACATATATGTACACATATATTCATACATGGACATATATTTTTACGGATGAATTATCACGCATACGCAGGCGCTTGTTTCTGATAGGATTTACATCACTTTTGACGATGATATAGCAACTGCCGAGTAATAAACAGAAGAAAGCGAGATAGAATGATTAAAATCAAATAAAAAAACGTGTTATCATGTATGTCCATTGCTATAACGAGGAACAAAATGACTTCAACCAAGCGACATATCTACGGACATTGCTGGTAATCAAGACTGCTCCAGTGTACACTACGCATTCTATGTTCCCTTAACTACAGAAGTGACACTAGTTCATTGTAACAAATTCCTGGCGAAGCACAGATTGCTATTATGGGACCCACTGCCTGCTTAGAAAGAGTTTCAGTACTTAGTAAGCAAAGAAGATAATGATTACCACGACAATAATCAAGTTGAAGGAGGAAATATAACATAACCGTTCCCGAATATATTATAAATTCCGTACACTGAAACTATGGAAATGGTTGTATTTCATTTTCTTAGACGTGTGGAATACACTAGCCACCATAAAAGAGACAATGTGATATGTAGTCGTGGGATATATCAACGATGTGCTAAAATCGTTTTAGTAATCAAAAGTGTAGAGACAAGTCAGAATGACGAACGCACCTCGGTTTCACAAAAAATTTTAAAAATAACAAAAATGCCCAATATTAAGTAAATGCAACTGAGTTGGTATAAGTGTGCTTTTGTCTTTTCCCATGCCCGGTAAGCTCACCATTATCCATTCTTTGTTGTTTCGATGAAATACTATGGATATATTCTTTCCGTAAATTATCCTGGCGGTGAATTTTATATGCGGTTAATTGATGGCAGTGAACATTCCCTACGGTCAATTGATGGCGGTGAACTTACTGGTAATCGTCTTTCTTATTTGTGTCTATATTTCTATCTACTGACTATGACTTTGCTGCACAGGGTTGATGGACCCCAACTAAAGGTTATACTTTCATGTTATGTTGGCAGGAACATTCTTTCAGAAGCACGCAGGAGATTCCCAAATGAGCTGAAATGGTCATCAGATGTTGCGCCTCCCTCTAATTTTTGGACCAACCCTTAAAACATTATTTCAGATATTTGTCTCGCGTGTAGGTTTCTAGTGTCATTTCGCAGAAGTCTGTACATGCATTAATTACTTCCATAGCCTTGTAACCTCCAGCTTCCAAGTCGTGGGGTTAAAAAGTACATATTTCTTTCATTGCACATTTCAAAGAAATGAAAACAATACTTCAAACATACAGATAATTCACGTGCTTATGTAAATATCGTAGAATGAGTACTGACTACTGATTTCATTTCATTTTTTTAAACATGTGTACTTCGAATTAAGAAATAAAATGATAATAATTTCAGTCATTTACGTTTTCTGTTAAGGCATGTTAATATTTTCCAACATATAGATTTCTTCCAGAGGCAGGTTATTTTGCATACACAGAAATGTTTTTTGCTTGTTCGTTATATTCCAATTATTTTTTATTTAATCGATCTTAGCTCAATAGAGTAGAACAATCGGATCAAAAGAAACTACAATATCAATGGATATCGTGCTTTCAACATAGTTTAACCTAGTGTAAATAGTTATTTAGGCACGGGATAATATCGTAAAAGTCGCAATAAAATCAGCAGACGTCCTCAAATCTTTTGCGAAAGGTGTATTCAATTCAGATAGAATTCTCTACACCGCTAATGTGTATTTCAACCTTGATACACAGTATGCAGAATGATCTCGAAAGTCTCATAACAATGTAGAATCTAGTTAAAATTTGCATAGTAATTTCTTCGAAATTCTACAGTCTCGGTTATTTATTCACACAATAATATCCTGTCCACAAATGTAATATTAATGTATAACGACGTCAGGAGGGCATGGTATTTCGGTAGTAGTATAAGTCAGTTAAATTAAGAAAGCATTTGACATATATTTTCATCCGCAACAGAAATCAGCTTCCATGAGATTCTAATTGCATTTTAATACAAGCGGTCCAATATGTACATTTCTGCGAGTAACATCTAATACTAATGAAAGTGTCCTTACCGAATAGCTCAGGCTACTAGAAATGGAATGATAGAACAAAACTGTAATAGTAATTAATGTAATACTCAGCGAAACACTGAAACGAAATTTGGGACTAAAATCGGCATGAAAGACAAAAACAGTGGCAGGGAAAATGAAATATATAAAGAGGTAAACAGTGATGCATTAACTATTCCACACGTATATATGTACACGTCTATGCCTATGTCTTTTCAGATAGTACGATTTTTCATTTTGACCCGAGCAAACATATTCATGCTTACGTAAATTAAAATATACGTACGTATACATACGTACGAAAATACGCACATCTATTGTGTGAGTGTGTGTGTATGAGTGTCTGTGTGTGTTTACATAAACTGAAATTCTTATGTATGTATGAATGTATGATTCAATGTATATATGTATATCGCTATTTATATGTCTATTTATCTATCATCTATCTGTTTATATATGTGTGTGTGTGTTTGTTTGTGTGTGTGTATTTATATGTGAAGACAGATAGATAGATGCATAGATAAATAAATACATATATATATATATATGGGTTGCTCCATGCATAAATATATATATATGCATATATACATATGTATATATAAAATACAAGGACACGCAGGCACACACACGCAGAAACACACACGCACACATATACGTTCACGCATATGTTCTTTCCACAAGAAACTTCCAGCTTGATGACTAGCTGTCATTAAAATTGTCTAATGACGGACACAAAACGGGCTTTAAATCAAAGTATTGCGGCATCCTTTAATGTTCAACGTTATTGTTATGTAATAATTACACAAGAAAACAAGAATTACTATAGACAAATATTAATTCCAAGTCATTCGATTGATCGTTACTGTATAATGTCGGGTAATTATGTTTTATACATACGAACATGTATAAGCACACACACTCGGAAACTCACACTCGCACACACACACGGAAACTCACACTCGCACACACACACGCATATATATATATATATATATATATATATATATATATATATATATATATATATATATATATATATATATATATATATATATATATATATATATATATATAAATATATATATATATAT
>NC_142928.1:45804290-45814290 GCF_046866305.1 Octopus bimaculoides
AATTCATGGGGGAGTTGCAATGTACATCAGAGAAGATGTCACACCCCTACTACTACTATCACACTCAAACTCTGTATGTGATACTTTAATAGTACACATAAAACAAATGTAGTTGTATGCTCAACATACCGTCCACCAAATACCGCAAAGCAGGAAGGTAAATTTGAAGACAGCCTCAGACGCATAGAAGAGGTCCTGACAAATCTGGACCAACACATCAATATACTTTTCCTAGGCGACTTTAACATCCCAAATGTTAAATGGCCTGAAGGTCACATCCTCTCTGGGATGTCACTGCATGAACAAAGCCAGGCAAAATCATTGCTAGAACTATCCAACATGCTGTTCATGGAACAAGTGATACTCCAACCAACCAGGGGAAGCAATATTTTAGATCTCTGCTTCACAAACAATGTGAGCCTAATCCATAATGTGAAAATAACGCCCACGTCTCTCTCAGATCATAACATTATAGAATTAACTATGTATGGTCCTAGACAACCCACTGACACCCACCCCACCAGGAGGACTCAAGCAATATCCAACCTGAATTTCCACAGGGCGGACTGGAAGTCAATTCGCAGAGAGATTCGAAATCAAAACTGGCATGACAGCCTTTCTATACAAGACAATGACCTCAAACTAAGTCATTTTATGTCAACCATACAAGACATATGCACCAAATACATGCCATATAGAAAGACCAGCAAACATGCCAATAGAATTCCTAGAGACAGGAAAATCCTTATGAGACACAGAACAAAGGTCTCAAACCAGTTAAATAGAGAACTGGAGGATAGGAAAAGGGCTAAATTAAAACTAACACTATTAGAAATAGAAAACAAAATTAAACTCTCCCATGAAAAGGAAAGAGTAGAGAAGGAGAAGAGAGCAGTAGAAAGCATAAAAACAAACCCCAAGGCTTTCTATAGATTTGCAAAGGAGACTGCTACGGTACAGTATAAGATAGGACCTCTATTCCTGCCTAATGGCTCACTGACTGCAGATCCCACATGGATAAGTGAAGTGCTCAGTACACAATTCAAGAGTGTCTTCACTTCTCCTCTGAGTCACATGCAGATAAAGAACCCAGCTGATTTCTTTGACAATAGCACTCAGCAGAAAAAGACTGCATCCATTACCTACATCGACATTGAAGAGGAAGTTGTGATAGCTGCCATAAATGAAATGAGCTCAAATTCGGCAACTAGCCCCGATGGTTTCCCAGCTGTCCTCTTAAAGTCGTGTAAATAAGAACTAGCAGGACCACTCCGGATACTCTTCCAGAGTTTCCTTGCAAATGGTAAACTTCCCAAAAAGCTGAAGGAAGGCACCATATGTCCTATCCATAAAGGTGGAAGCAGAGAAGAGGCTGGGAACTACAGGCCCATCTCTCTGACTTCACATATTAGCAAAGTCATGGAACGAATTGTCAGAAGGAGATTGATTGCGTTCCTAGAAGAAAATGACTTGCTGAATGAGACCCAGCATGGTTTCCGTCCAGGTAGAAGCTGCCTCACGCAGCTCTTGCAGCATTATGACTGGGTCCTGAAGCAGCTACTTGACCATTCAAATGTTGATGTGATATATCTCGACTTTGCAAAAGCCTTTGACAAAGTTGATCATGGCTTGATGTGTCACAAGCTGCGAAACCTTGGCATAGCTGGTAAATTAGGAGAGTGGCTGCATGATTTCCTGAATGGTCAAAGTCAGACAGTTGCAGCCAATGGAGAACTATCTAGGGAAACACAAATATTGAGCGGTGTTCCACAAGGAACTGTTCTGGGGCCACTACTGTTCATAGTTGCCCTTCTGGACATGCCCACGGTCACTCGGAGAGCCACTGTCACTAGCTATGCGGATGACACAAAGATATCTCAGGCAATAAAGAATCCTGATGATATTGTAAGCCTGCAGAATGACCTAAATGCAATATATGAGTGGGCAGAGCAAAATAATATGCAGTTCAATGCAAAAAAAATTCAAGTACTGCGCTACAAGACCACAAGCACCTCCCAACTGGCATACACAGGGCCTGGAGGTACTGCAATCCCAGAACCACAAACAGTAAGAGATCTGGGCATCAACATGTGTAGTGATGCATCATTTCACATGCACGTTGTCAAGTTGACAGCAAAGTGCAGACAACTGGCAGGGTGGATACTGAGGACATTCCGTACAAGGGATCAAAAAGTCATGTTGATTCTATGGAAGACATTTGTTCTGAGCCGCCTAGACTATTGCTCTCAGTTGTGGTCACCACACAGTGTTAAGCGGACAGCAGAACTCGAGGCAATTCAGCGGCACTATACAAAAAAGATCGCAACAGTCCAACAGATGAACTACAGGGAGCGACTGAAGGCACTAGGTCTCTACTCCCTGGAGCGCAGGCGGGAGAGATATGTAATAATATACATATGGAAAATACTGGAAGGACTGGTGCCAAACTTTGGTATCATGTACTACAGGAATGCCCGCACGGGTCGCCACTGCATGGTGCCAAAGGTACCGTCCACTGCATCTCACATAAGAACGAGATACTGCAGCAGCCTCGGTTTCAGAGGACCTCAGCTCTTCAATGCCCTGCCAAAACATTTGAGAGACATGCAAGACATGGATGCGGAGGTCTTCAAGACAAAACTTGACGCTTTCCTCTCCAAGATACCAGACGAACCAATGGCTCGTAATTAGACGCAGTTTAGGGCAGCTGTGTCAAATTCTCTTATACACCAGATGTGCCATCAAAACTCTTGATTGGACCATGTCAGGTGGGGGAGAAGTGCCATGCAAGGAACGTGAAAATCACGGTGGTGCACCAGCATGACCGCAGCCACTTGGCTGAAACGCATAAATAAATAAATAAATAAATATATATATATATATATATATATATATATATATATATATATATATATATATATATATATATATATATATGCATATATATGTACATGTATATGTATATATTAAAAAATATATATGTATATATTTAACGATAGAGGAAGCGATGGAAATCATATGACTTACATCAGGATCGACTAAATTAGCGTCTCTAGGCTGCGCTTCGCCTTTACAGAATAACTGCCTGATCTCACGAGGCAATGTGTAAAGGCGAACCCTTAGCTTTTCAAGATATCGGGGTGCAATCTGATGACAATGAGCTGAACACCCTAACCACTAGCGTATGTCTTCCTTAAATACCTATTACCATTAATGTTGTCCTGCATGCACATATTTACCCTAATAAATGTTTATACATATATGAATCTCATAGATGTATATGCATATATGCAATCATTTATAGCGTACATCTTTGTGCGTATGTTTAATTTTGTGTGCATAAATATAAATTTATGTGTGTCACAGCGTTTGTGGATGTGTCTGTGTGATTTGTGCAGAATTTATTTAATTCATGTATGCGATGTGTTCAAAGGAAAATTTAAATAATCCTACATCAGCATAACTGCATCTGTTTATATTCCTTAATCAGCATGTGAACTTCAATTTATCTTCATTTTATTTGAGTAACTCAATGTTTGCCACTAGGTTATTGTTTTCCTTCTTAAAGTGAAACTCATGTTCCTATTTATTATGAATATTTCGTGTCGTTTCATCAGTACAACAAGAAAGGCATAGTTACCTAAATTTCATTTGGGGAAGCCTCTGATTTCGAATTCAACTCAATTACATCTATCTATCTATCTATCTATCTATTTCTCTGTCTATCTGTCTATCTGTCTATTTATGTCCGTATGAATCTATCTTTTCTTTCTTTCTAAGTATGTTTATGCATACAGAAACAAATATGTTCTCATGTTTTGTGTATATGTATTTATATACACATAACTTATATACACTTGCATATTTATAGAAATATATATGGAAGCACACACATAGGGATGCCTATACAAATCGAGGCGCATATACTCCAGAGCATATGTGGGAAATTACGAGAGAAAATATAATCTTTTATATATATATATATACACACATATATAGAAAGATAAATAGATAGATAGATAGATAGATAGATAGATAGATAGACTAATAATAAATAATGCGAAATTAACTGAAATGCCCATGCCTAGAAAGGAGCCCATAAAAGCAACAACGTCTACGTGCTTCAATGAAATGCATTTAAACTGTAGTGACACCAATCATTTCCATGGCACATTATAATGTATGCTCCGTAATTTTGAAACATGCGTGTATGTGTGTGTGAGTCTGCGTGGGTATATATATGCATATATATGTATGTATATATACATATATATGTATACCTAGCTGCCTATACATTTCAAGTTATATATTTTAATTTTAGCCCTACCTGTATAACTGATATTGTTTAGAAACCTAATCATCACTGTTTAATTAAATTTAAGTCAAATTATTTTCTGATATGATTTTTAAGCATTTACTGTCACCTCAGAGCTTGCACTTCTCTTGTACATCCTTGTTTGTTTCTTCGTCTCTTCTTTTCCTATTTTCATCTCTTTCCTCTTACTGAAACATATAAGGGTCACATCATACCTCATAAATATTTTTATTATTTGATTCTAGATAATTGTCTGGTTGTGTATGTAAAAAATACATTCACTTTCAATTGTCGTCGGATGATACCGTTTGGTGGACAAATACATTTTTCCCCCGTAAGAAGAATTTCGGCTACAGTACCGCTTGTATTGACTGAACCACCACCAGCATACAACAAGATATGCAGCCCTACATATCTTCTTTTTCTTCTTCTTTTTCTTCTTCTTTTTCTTCTTCTTCTTCTTCTTCTTCTTCTTCTTCTTCTTCTTCTTCTTCTTCTTCTTCTTCTTCTTCTTCTTTTCTTCTTCTTCTTCTTCTTCTTCTTCTTCTTCTTCTTCTCCCATCCTCCTCCTCCTTCTTCTTCTTTCTCCTCCTCCTTCTCCTCATCCTCCTCCTCCTTCTTGTTCTTGTTCTTGTTCTTCTTGTTCTTCTTGTTCTTCTTGTTCTTCTTCTTCTTCTTCTTCTTCTTTCTCCTCATTATTCTTCTTCATTTTCGTCTTCTCGTTTCCTCTCCTTCCTTTCCTTTCTCCTTCCTTTGCTTATCCATTGTCTCGATTTCCCACCATCACCACCACATAGTATCTACCCCACTTGCTCATCCCATATTCACACTCTAAAACTTTCTTTCTTTTATTTCCTCCTCATAAATACTTAACATCTAGACCTGAAGGACGGGCAAAGTAAAACCACACCTTCGATGCAAGTCTGATGAAGTGACTCTCTATTGTTTAAAATCGCAAATTTTACGTCACACTTCATTTAGAATGTTCGCGTTCTCTGATATTGCAAATAGAGATGGTACGAAACAATTGTTACTTACAATTAAAGTTGTGTTAAAGAACTTTATTTCTCTTCTTCATTTCATTGGTATATATCTATCTATCTATCCATCTATCTATGTATATATATATATATATATATATATATATATATATATATATATATATATGGGGGGGGTGTTTGCCTACGTATAGAAAGAGAGATAGAGAGACTTACATACTTATATATACATATATATATATATATATATATATATATATATATATATATATATATATATATATATATATATATATATATATATATATATATATATATATATATATATATATGTACATGTATATACATATATATTCATATAGTGTATAGTGTGTATATATATATATATTCAATATATCCTCTAAAACTGGTAGGACACCTTCATGGCGTGGATTTAGATGTCTTCCAGAGAAAACTGAATCCTTTCCTGGTAAGAGTTCCGAATAAACCTTACTCGCAGCAGTAAATGTAGATGAGAGCACCGATATCACAGTCATTCATTCAACAATTACCATGTATTCGAGGTGGTTTCTAAGTAATGAATGTGTAGCAACACTAACCGTATTGCCTCAGCATGGCTGCATCTCTCTTGCTGAAATGAGTAAGAGAATAAAACAGTAAAAGACTATATATTATGTTTGTATGTGTGAGTGTGTGTGGGTGTGTGTGTAGACGTGCTTTCATATATGAGCATCTCTGTTTGCCTGTACATCCGTACACACTACAGATATATGAAGCCTGTTAGTGTCGATAGGAGTGACAGACTAATGTCTGAAGCTTCGGCAGTTCGTATTTATTGATCATTGCCTGGTTGCCTGTGACTAAGTCATTTCACCCTTTAATGGCCTATTCTAGCTTGCTGTAAATATTGCTAGATGAAAATAACACCTTTCATGTAGGAAGCATCAAAACGATTAATAGTAATGCCTAATAATTGTAGGCGGCCTGGAAATTTAGTTGATGTTAATGTCGATTACATCGTCTCCATACTTTATTTTACCGAACCTGGAAAGAGGAATTTGAAAAATGAATTCGGCTTAATGATGACATCAATGTTCTGTCACACAAAATGAAGTTCTTAAAACTTCAATAATTATTTGTTATCCGTTGAGGAAACAAAGAAGATTTACATTTCAAAATTAAATATCGAGGAAGAAAAATATGCTTTTTGCATACATCTCCAACTAAAACGTATCATATTGGACCCAAAAATGATGCCGGAAAATGTTCACATGGCATGCTGAAAGTAGTATCTAAGTTTCGCTCAAAACACACCTTAGCCTTTAAAAACTAATGATTCATGATATAATGTAAACTTAGATATATTGTATCTGAAAATATGACGGGAAAGTAATTGATGGAACGTTTTGGCTAAAGGTAAAAGTTAAAAGCTATGGAATCGTTCGTTTGGTTAAGAGGAAGTAAAATATGTTATCTCTACAATAGTTGCACGCAGACAACAAGTACACCAAACACTTCTCTGTAAATTGAATATTGAGGTTTCATACATGAGAAGTTGCAGAGCCATATTAATGAATGCAATCTTGCATTTGTAATTCAGAGGCAACAAGCAATAGCGTTGCCTTCATCTAACCAAGGCTTTTAGAATACTTAAATAGGTATCTAAGTAACTATTACCAGGACGTTACTATCGTCAGCAATAATTACCAGCACAAACACTCTTTACAAGGATTTTTGACGTCTAAGCAAGGTAGATGATTTATTGCTAAACAATATATGAAACATCTTAATATTAATAGTAAAGCCGAAAACCGTTTAAACCTATAATATTCCCAAGATTTTTCAGCATCCGTCCACCAGCACATACAATAAACAATATTTGTGATGACCTAAAGGTAGCGCGGTGGCAGAAACATTAGCTCGCCGGGCGAAATGCTTAGCGGTATTTCGTCTAGCTTTATGTTCTAAGCTCAAATTTTGTCGAGGTCGACTTTGCCTTTCATCGCTTTGAGGTCGATAAATTAAATATCAGTTGCGTACTAGGGTCAAACTAATCGACTGGCCTCAACTCCCCAGAAATTTCGGGCTTCGTGACTTGAGTTGAAAGGAATATGTGTGATGACACCCAAACATCTCCATGGCATCTACTCTTTCGTGAAATACAGTAACAAGATACCTGTTCTGGACCAAAGTAGTAAGAAATAACAATCCCGGTGGGTTGGTCTTATATATATAATTTATATATATAATTTTAAGCGGTTCTCTGAAATAATCATCATTAACAACGATTCACAGCACCATTCCTCCCACTAAATATACGAAATTTTGTCTCTTAAAGATTACTTTTTAATCTCTCTGTCGCTCTCTCTCTTTCTCTTTCTCCCTCTGCCTCTTTCACCCCCTCGCTCTCTTTCTCTCTTTTTTCTCTCTCTCTTTGTCTTTGTCTTTGTCGCCGCTGAATCATACATACACATGCACATTTATACATACAGGCATGGCTGAGCAGTAAGAAGCTGGCTTCCCAGCCACACGGTTCCGGGTTCAATGCATGTACGTTGCCCCTTGAGTAAGTGTCTTCTACTATAGCCTCGGGCCGACCAAATCCTTCTGAGTGGATTTGGTTTACGGAGACTGAAGAAATTCCGTCGTGTGTATGTGTGTGTGTCTTGGCGTCTGTGTTTGAACCCAAATCAACACTTAACAACCGGTTTTGATGTGTTTAAATGACAGAAAATTAGCGGTTCGGGCACAAAACTCCCATAGAATAAATACTAGGCGTAAAACATAAGTCCTGAGGTCGAGTTGTTCAACTAAATATATTTTCAAGTCAATGCTTATGTAAGGGTAATTTCAAAAGGCTGAAACGAGCAAACAGAATAAAAGAATAAAAGAAAACACACATACACGCAAACACAGACAAGCACGAAGACGCACATATATATTCGTATGCATATGAACCATAAGTGAATCAGCGTAACTTGTTATACTATTGAATGTAGGATTATAAAGAAATATATATATATAAATAAATATGTGTATGTTTGTATGTGTGTAGATACACACAGATACAGACCGACAAACAAATATATATATGAGTATATATATACGAGTATATATATATATATATATATATATATATATATATATATATATATATATATATCTATATATATATATATATATATATATATTTATATATATATATATATATATATATATATATATATATATATATATATATATATATATATATATATATATATATATATATATATATGATTATGACAGACATATTTCAATTTCCGTCTACAAAATTCAATCAAAAGATTCTACTTGACGTGAGGCTATGCTACAAGGTATTTGCGAAGGATACCACACTGTTGGGCTAAACCCAAATCCATATGGTTGTGAAATAAACTTCTTACCATGCAGACATGCCTTCTTCAATATGTGCGGGTACCTACAAACATATACATATATGTATGCATGCCTATATCTCTCTCTCTCTCTCTCTCTCTCTCTCTCTCTCTCTCTCTCTCTCTCTCTATATATATATATATATATATATATATATATATATATATATATATATATATATATATATATATATATATATATATATACAGTGATAGATAGTTCGGTATATACATACATGAAAAAAGAAATTTATTTATATGCGTACACATAGATATGCATATGTGTTAGTATATATTTATGTATAAGATAATGCCCTTAATACTTAACATTTTACTGTTCGGTGTATGTGCGTTTGTGTATATGTGTGAGTGCGTATCTGTGTGTGTATTTTCATGTGCCCTGGTTATGAAGATATAATCTGGCTAACAACATAAATTTCTCAGTAGAATGTTATACAGTATAACTATACATTTTCTAGAGTTGAAAATTTTTCTTGTTCTTAGTTACATGAAACTCTATAAATATACTTATCTATCTATCTATCTATCTATCTATCTATCTATCTATCTATTTATATTTCTTCTCATATATATACATGTCTGTAAATATATATATATATATATATATACATATATATGTCCTCGAGATGACTATAGCCATGTGACTGTACTAAGACGGAAACTGAATGAAGCCCTTCGTATTCTATATATGTGTGTGTGCGTGTATTTGTGTTTGTGTGTGTGTGTGTGCGTGCGTTAGTGTGTGTTTGTTTTTGTTTGTTTGTTCCGCCACCACATCAAGACAACTGGTCATGGTATTGTTCAGCAAAACAGGTCAAATCGAATAAGCGCCAGATTTGAAATAAAAAATAACAATAATAACTGCCTTGATCAGTTCATTCGAGTAAAGTTTATTCAATGCGTTGCCCCTGCATGGTGTCAGTCTAATCACCAAAACAAGTAAAATATAACACACACACTCACACACACGCGCGCACACACACACACACACACACACACACACACACACACACACACACACACATATATACATACATATGTATATGTGTATGTGTGTGTGTATGTATATAAATATAGATAGGTTGATTGATAGATAGATATATACATATATACATATTTATCACATCACAGGATCTGTGAAATATAAAATGTATTTTACATAGTGTAAACTGTATCTGACACGATCTCACTATTTTGTTCATGATGTAAATTGCCAGCAATGTCTCTTACAAAAGTTGTCATTAGACTCA
>NC_142928.1:45819290-45821790 GCF_046866305.1 Octopus bimaculoides
GATTCCCAGACCGGGCGTTGTGAATGTTTATTGAGTGAAAACACCTAATGCTCCACGAGAATCCTGCAGGGGGGGGTGAACCCTGCCGTATTCTTCCACCACAATTTTCTCTCACTCTTACTTCCTGTTTCTGCTGTGCCTGTAATTCAAAGGGTCAGCCTTGTCACACTGTGTCACGCTGAATATCCCCGATAACTACGTTAAGTGTACACGTGTCTGTGGAGCGCTCAGCCACTTGCACGATAATTTCACGAGCAGGCTGTTCCATTGATTGGGACCACTGACGTCATAAGCGACGAAGTGCCAACAGCAACACTTATGTCCCTATACTTGCACATATTCTCTCGTCTATATGGAAACATCTCACATCGTCTTCTCTTTCTAACTCTTCCTAGCAGAATTACTTTCCCATCCAGCTCCAAATCTCTCGTTTCCCTCCTTGCCTTTCTTCTTTGATTGCTTTAATGAATAAAATATTCCATATCCGAAACGTCAAAGCCTTTTTCCTTTACCTTTCTCCCTCTTTATATTCAAGTGTGAAACTTTGACACTTTTTTGAAAACTTGTCCTTTTTGTTGCACTTGTTTCGTATTTATGCCCATTCGTCACATATATGCATATAAGTACACAACTCTATAATTACGTCTTTAAAAATTTTGTTTTTAAACACACTCTCATACGCGTATGCATATATATATATACGTACATACTTACATAGATACATATGCGAGCGTATGTATGTACGTGAGCGTGTGCATGTGAGTGTGCATGTGTGTGTATGTGTGAGCCTGCGTGTGCATGTGTTTGTGTGTGCATGTTATGTGTGCATATGCGTGTTTCATATGGTTCGTTATGACGAGGTAACACCTCTTTTGTACGAAGTTTTTTTAGCTGTTCACAGAAAATTGGAGTATATTTCAATAGCTCCATACCGGATGCAACATCCGAACACTTGTAAAAGCGGCGTCTCCTCTGAACGCAGCAAAATATAAAGTCGTAGTAATAGACGTACAAATATGTCTAGTGCATGTGTCTAGTGACATCTTTAAGAATTCTCTTGGTAAATATTCTGAATCGTATTATGAAAGATAGTTGATTTATTAGCATATTTCACACATTCCAGTCCGTCTTATTTTTTTGTATGTATATGTATGTATATATATATTTATCCGTATATTTCATGAATGTATACAAACATGCCCCTCATCCTAACCCCTGAAACGAAATATTCACTGAACATATTTATTAGGAGTAACATGTATTATTTGAGAACAGTTAGTCTCAGGTCCATGCAACTTCAAGTGTGTAGCCTCGTACATACTGGCGCGGAGTCAACAAATTATGCATGTAAACGTATATACTATGAACTGATACACATCTAGAAGATGATGCCATATTAAATTAAATTCAAACTATTTACATCATCTCTACGATAGACATATTGATTGATGTGTACTACATTCAAAAACTAATAAAATAATTCGAGAAAAAAAATTATATTTTCTGCTTTAGTATAATAGCACAGCTTTGGTAGAAATTCAGACGTACGTATCGGAAAGAGAAAGTGAAAATAGAATTTAGTTATATAATGGGTATACAATAGTGTTGCTGTTGGCACTTCGTCGCTTATAACGTCAGTGGTTCCAATCAATGGAACAGCCTGCTCGTGAAATTATCGTGCAAGTGGCTGAGCGCTCCACAGACACGTGTACACTTAACGTAGTTATCGGGGATATTCAGCGTGACACAGTGTGACAAGGCTGACCCTTTGAATTACAGGCACAGCAGAAACAGGAAGCAAGAGTGAGAGAAAATTGTGGTGGAAGAATACGGCAGGGTTCACCCCCCCCCCTGCAGGATTCTCGTGGAGCATTAGGTGTTTTCACTCAATAAACATTCACAACGCCCGGTCTGGGAATCGAAACCACGATCCTCTGACCGCGAGTCCACTGCCCTAACCAGTGGGCCATTGCGCCTCCACATCTGGAACATATTGAATATCATACATAGATGCATACATACATACATATATACATTTATACGTATATAAGTGCATGAATTTATTTATGTATAGATAGATAGAGAAAGAATAAGAGTGAGAAGGTCAGCTGTTTTATATACATACACATGTGCGTGTATACTCATGATATATTCATCTACTCATTTCATCTTTATTTATTATTAGCATATCTTATGTGTGTATAAATATATGTGTGTGTGAGTGTGCGCGCATATGCGTATCTGTATGTGTGTGCGTGTGTGTGTATATATATATATATATATATATATATATATATATATATATATATATATATATATATATATAAATATACATATATATTTACACACACACACATATAATATATATATATATATATATGAATTAAAAAGAAAAACGAGAAGCCGGATCACTAGGATGCTTGTATCCCTTAAGGGAATATAGTTCCTTGTCTTAATAATACATGTTTATACACACACACACACACACGCCCACACACAT
>NC_142928.1:45826790-45830337 GCF_046866305.1 Octopus bimaculoides
AAAAATCAATTATTATCACATACGTATATTTTCATAGTTTATGTTTTTGCCTGAAACCTAATTGTAGTATGTTGGTATCAAGATTTTTTTTTTAATTATACATCTATACGTGTTCTATAAGTAAGCCATATGTTCATACATATAGTTTTCCATGTTTGATATACCCCACCATATATATATATATATATATATATATATATATATATATATATATATATTAATAAATAAACAACAGGTTGTACGAAGCGCCGCATGGATATATCAATGGTAGGCCAGACAGAACAAAACAAGCGGAAATAAACAAAACACAACACGCAGAAAAATAGACGATAGCATAACAAACGGTAAACAGGACAAAACAAGATACACGGATCATTCACAGTCGATTTCGTCTTCAGTTGGTGTCAGGAAAGTCCTTGTAACTTCGCGCTCCTTTATCTCCGAGACTACTCAAATCCGGCGAGCGCCAGGGACTTAAATTGAAGGCAAATTAGTGTATATAAGGATGAAAACAAGAGCGGAAACTAAACCGAAACAGCTAGAAACATACAAATAAAATAGAAAGCCTTTCGGCTATACAACACAAGGAGGAAAAATTGTAAACAAGTAAACTGGAAAAAAAATAACAGAAAGGTTCTTTTGACCATCGGACAAACGGAACGCTATGAAATAATAGTGCTAGTGAAACAGAATAAAAAAAAAAAGATTATACATATACAACGAACAAACGCCTTTCGGCTATGCAGCAAAAGCGAGATGATTGTTCAATTGCAACATGAATAAATAACAAAAGGGTGTATATATATATATATATATATATATATATATATATATATATATATATATATATATATATATATATATATATATATATATATATATATATGTATACATGTATGTTTGTATGCTTATATGTATGTTTGTATGCTTATATGTATGTATGTATGTATGTATTAGGTGTAGGTGTGTCTGTGTGGTAAGTAGCTTGCTTACCAACCACGTGGTTTCGGGTTCCGTCCCACTGCAAAACAATGGATGTGGAAATTTAGTAGCTAATACAAGATATACAAGATATCCTGAACAGTTTTCTCCCAGTTTTCGGTTTCAGTATACCATTCCATGAAGTTATCTTTCAAATCATCTTTGCACCATTTTTTTCGCCTTCCTCTTCTCCGACGAATTCTATATTAAGATTCACCTACTATATATGCACGTGTTTGTTTGTGAATAAAATATCTGTGATTGTGTACACAAGTGTCTCCCAAGCCATTTTCTTCTGAAACCATAATGTGGTTTTGTATTGCATCAGAATTGATGTGGTGTATGAAACCCTAATTTATTTGATAGGATACGTGTTGATACAAACATTGTGGCTGCATGTTGTTACACCACTTGCTGGAGGAACAAATACTGTGTTATAAATAGCATATATATCTATGAAAGCCAGGTAGTATACGTGTGTGTTTGTGTGTGTGTGTGTATGTGTGTCTGCGTGTGTGTGTTTGTGTGTGTGCGTGTGTCTGTACGTGAATGTAATTTATGCACGTCCACAAATTAGCACGCATGTGGCTCCAATTTTAGGAGGTTATTGGTAACGACCATGGTTATGTTTTTGTCAACTTATCTTTTCCAAGATACCCGCGGATAGCGGTAAAAAAATCAATTTTCAACCATAACTTTTATCAATTTGCACCTCTGTGAAGCCCGTAAGTTTGCTAACATGATTTAAGTCCGCTATCTAGCAATGGCGAAAAAAGAAAAACAAAGGCTAATTTTTTAGATCAACACACGCACGATTTTCACTAAGAAAAAAAAAACTTTGCGTGGTATCAAGTACACTGACCTCCTAATAGGTTGCAAATCCCTTATCTTGGTTCGGAAAAGAGGGGGTAGGGTGAGGGAAGGGACACCCCCATCCCGGAATCATTGGATTTTTTTTTTGTTTAATGAATTCCTGTGATCTCCTTCGTTTGTTTGTGTTCGATCATTGTAATTTGAATTTAACATATGATAGCGTCTCATAAAGCGTCTATACATCTTAAATTTGCAGAAAAAAGCTGTGGTGGGGCAGTTTAGCTTAATTGGTCGAGAGCACCGCGGCGCGTAATCACCGAGGTGAGATTTCGAGTATCATGGCTGGCCGCATACACTTTTTCTGCAAAATAGGGGTAGTTCATGATGTTCAGGCTATATATATATATATATATATATATATATATATATATATATATATATATATATATATATATACATATATATATATAGTAGAGTATATGACATTTATATTGTGTATGCGCATATATATGTGTGTATATATATATATATATATATATATATATATATATATATATATATATATATATATATATATATATATATATATATATATATATATATATATATCAATTTTAAATAGAGCTCAAAATTGATCCGTTGAAAATACTTTATTGCAACAACAATAACAATAATAATAACAAATAAATAGACCTATGTACATTTCGATAGAACATCCAGAATGATTAATACATATCATAAAATATTATAAAATATTATAATATATAGGATACTCCATCTCCTCAGGGTCCTATTCTTATTGCTATCATCACCATCATTATTATTAGCAATACACATCCAAAGAAAACAGAAACCATAGTGGACCCATGAAAATATACAAAACAGGAAGAAAAAGTAATAGATGGCACACAACTTTCCATCCCAAATGTGCAATGAACGAGCAAACGGTAAATTTCCTCAAAACTAAACCTAAAAATTTTATATCATAATTTCATTTACTGTTCAAAAAAGAGTAATAATCATCAAAATAAATACCAAATTTAATAAATAAATAAATAAATAAAGAATGTAAGAAAGAAAGAAAGAAAGAAAGAAATGATGCCTAAATGAGGGTTCTTTCTAATGTGCTTCTTCATTTTAATGTTCCTTACTACAGTCCAAAGCTCTTCTTCAAAATTATCCAGCCTAGGGTTGTATGGTGGGTTACTTCTTGATCTGAAAAGTCTTTTATATTGTGAATTAACATCCGTGTTTATGATTGCTTGTTCTCCTTTATCGAAAAAAATAAGCCTTCTATCTTATTCTGTTGATGAATGAATGTGTCTTACCAATCTCTTGCTTTATAAATACGCTCCTGGGTGGTATTGGAATATCTTTCAAGGATGCATTATATATATATATATATATATATATATATATATATATATATATATATATATATATATATATATATATATATATATATATATATATATATATATATATATATATATATATATATATATATATATATATATATATATATATATATATATATATATATATATATATATATATATATATATATATATATATATATATATATATATATATATATATATATATATATATATATATATATATATATATATATATATATATATATATATATATATATATATATATATATATATATATATATATATATATATATATATATATATATATATATATATATATATATATATATATATATATATATATATATATATAT
>NC_142928.1:45833337-45850837 GCF_046866305.1 Octopus bimaculoides
CACACACACACACACACACACACACACACACACACACACACACATACATATATATATATATATATATATATATATATATGTGTGTGTGTATACATGTGTGTGCATGTGTACGTGTGTGCATACACACATACATATTTATAAATATATATTGTAGTAGTTGGATCAACAACAGTAAAATGAGCGGCGGCGGTGGTGTTAATAGTAGTAGTAGTAGTAGTAGTAGTAGTAGTAGTAGTAGTAGTAGTAGTAGTAGTAGTAGTAGTAGTAGTAGTAGTAGTTTAGCTATCACGAAATAATATATAAAGAATATACTCAAAGAATATACCGAATTAATGGTATATATGTACGTATACTAATTTCATTGATTATGTCTGACGCATGCGATCCGAAATAAATGCCACTGGCGTCTCGAAGGTAATACAATCGTGGTTATTTCCATATGAAAATCAGTTGTTATGTTATCTATATTGAATATGTGATCACCTGGGTGGGAATGCACATACCGGGTGACTAAATTCAGTGATACTCTCCTGAGGTTTTATGTGTTTCCATCTTCACAAATTACGACTGCGAGAAATTTACAAGACATCTAACACATCGGCTTTGGAGTAGATAATTAGTTGATCCAGAGTTGTACAGGCAGGAATCATTGGAATTTTGTATACATTTCCATATAGAATTCCGACAAGTTTTAGAGAGGTTTTCATAGTCGTAATCCAGTATAATTTTTTTCATATTAATTGTAAATGCTAACATTAGAGACACAAACTATGAAAATATGTCCAATTATCTATATAGGTAGGATTGTAATTGCGATAGTTGGATATGGTATATATATAGTATTAGTGTGTTAAGATATAGCTATTATATGTAAATATAATTATTGTTAAAAGGTGACTTAGGACATATAAATTCCTTTAAATCTAAACCAGCTATACTACATCGTTGACTGCACATATATATATATAACATTAAGCTAAGAAATATTAGTATCGAATTATCTTAGTCTATTATCGATGCAGTCGTTCCATATACTCATAAATCATTTATTATATGACCATGATAATTTACTTAATCGTCAATCTGAAGCATTATGTACGACATCGTTTTTATAAAACTTGTAAATTTTATCAGAAATCGGAAACTAATATCTAGCAGTGTTATCTTAACATCATATGGATTATATTTAGTTTACAAAAATCCTCTATATTTCAATTAATGAAAATAAATATTATAATGGTTCCCTATTAATATTTCTTAAACCAGACACCATGTATTCAACGTTCCAATTTGAGATCTTAAGCTGGTGATACCTAAAACATTTTGTCCTAAAAAGCTATACTTTATTAATTATCTATCTATCGATCTATCTATCTATCTATCTATCTATCTATCTATCTCTCTATATATATATATATGTATATATGTTAAACTGTCGTATGTCCGTAATCGAGCAAATGCGTGTCTTTTTTTCAATATTTATATTTGCTTGCAATAGCTACTTTTTTTGCATCAAACTATCATACATCCAGCTGATTCAGATGCCAAGATTTCAAAAATTATGACGGTGTAGCACAACAGCTTTACTATGCAATGATGAAAACACTTTTTCGGTCTTTGAAAAAAAGCAAAGTTTTGGATACGTCTGCAGAATAACAACGAAATATTCAGGAATATGTATTTGCATGCATATATGTTTATGCACTTGTATGTGCATTTAATCATGTATAAGTAGTATTTTACCTGTGTGTTTTGCTTCGATTATTATCTCGTATTGTTGATGCTTTGATTTCTATGCATGACATTTGTAGAAGACTCCTGCAAGGCGTGTTTTTGTTCCAGTCAAATATAGCGAAAAATCTGAGTAAATACCTTCTCCAAACTACGATCAAAGGAATAACCAGTTAGTTAATAAGATTGAAAGTTACGTTTACCTGCTGAAGAAATTATTAATGGTATGTTCAATGAATGACACCAGCGCCAATTATGTATGCTTTCAGCCAGTGTCTCTTTACGAATTTATTGTTAATTAATTTTTTAAGGCATACTACAAATTGAATTCTACATTTTGCATCAGAAACTGGCGTTGGTACAAATTATGGCGAAAGAATACGAGGAAATGGCATAAAATATGGAAAGACAAAAATAATCACAAGTCTTGAATGGCACTTGATAGTGCTTCCTCTTAATGTGGGATGTGCTGGGATTGTGGCTTCATTAAAATTGCCTCTTTAGCTGATATTGAAAACTCACAGCAGAATATTGATTTGCAACTAAGAATAAACGTAAGAGAAGAAAAACCTCAGAAGAAAATTCTCAGCTCGGGCATTAACAAAAATTGATTGTTTGTTTGATTTGTGTGATTTTACCTGTACCTTTCTGGGTGTAGTAGTCCCTTCATTCATGGAAAAGGAATAACTATGTTACATAAAATGTGTACTGCTATGGACTGAACATCTCTTGATGGAATCAGTGTTGCTTGGCACTGCTTAACAAAAATCGAATACGCCAGTATCTTTACATTTCTAAGAGTACAGAAATATTGGCATCATCATACTCCCAAGAAAAGTAATCCAACAAAAAGATTTATTATCCTGTCAACTTTCTGAATGAATTCAAGTAAGAAATAAGCATGTGTATTTCTTTTAACAAATTCGCAAGATACTACTGGTAGAGACAAAGTGTCCAGTGTTTTGAATATTAAGTATAGAAACCAACATTTGAAAATAGAACAGAACCATCTCAATAAATACTGAAGAGTGAACCGTAAAATGATTGCTCAGCATTTCATAACTATTTAACCCTTGGTTCAATAAAGAATTTTTTTGCTTTTATTCATTCATATATTTTTTTGTTTTATTTATTTTTTTTCATTAAATATTTTTCACACTCAAAATACCCATGATGTTATGGCCCAAACGACATCAAGCTTAATGACATTTTCAGTTGTTTATAAAGAAAGTTTATCAAAAAATATTTTTGAATGAAAGTTTTTTATTATCTATTATAAAATACCAAACAAATACTGACGGATTTTTGAACAAGACACAAGAGAAGCAAAAACAAATAAGTTTTTGTAATGGCAATTTATAGACGTTGTTACACCAATATATGTTGTTATATGGTTATCCTACTGATATCAGTAGGATTACAACAGATATTTGATTGTCACGTATGCACAGCTTTGTGCATGTGTCCGTATAGTTTAAATCTTATTTCTAAACTACCAAACATAAATCAATTTAATATTTTTAATATAAAATTTTAACCATTTCAAGGAATGCTGGAAGTCGGAGTAAATGTAATAGCCGCAATAAGTTCAGTGTGAAAGCTTTGTTATATATAAATCAATTAAATGTGAACTAATAACTTCACGCCCAAAGTATATTTTATACGAAATCTTGAATATCCTCGTATCAAAGCACGAAGTAGCTTATGCTGTGACACGTATAGTGCACTAATTAAAGTGAATGAAATGATTTGTAGCGACTTTGTGTAATATTAAGATAGGTCACGTGATAGTACACAGAGGAGTAGTGTAATGGCTCGAAGTTGATTTGTACACAATGTTTCTCTATTGGATGATTTCTGCTAGTGAATGTCTATTTTTTAAAATACAATTCTTATATATATATTTACATACTACCACCTCATGATCACGTTCGTTCAACGCAGTTGTATTTTCAGAGCTTCAGAACAAAATGTTGTCTAACTAGACAAAATTTAATAAAATCAAGATTTTATATACTTCCTACAATAATGTAAAGAAGGTCTGAAAATCGGTGAAAGGCTTCTTGCATATAGATCGCCAATGTTTCGCTGCTAAAGAGCGCTTGAACAACTGTAGTTGTAAGTCTATTCAGAGCGACTATTATAACGCATTTCAAAGGCAGTAGCTTGGAGGGACCTGCACGCTCTGGGCAATTGTTAAGTGGCATTTCGTATCCCCTTACATTATAAATGTATATCCGCCGAGATCGAATTTGCCTTTCATCCTTTCGTGGTGGCTTCATGAAATAAGTACCAGTTGAGCAAAGGGGTCGATGTAACTGATTCGTCCCTTCCCCAACATTGCTGGCCTTGAGCAAAAATCTGACAAAAAACAATCCATCTCTGAAATTGTGTGAGGAAGTATATATTAAGCAGGATATCATGGAATAGCACAATAAGTAAATTTAGTATAACATAACACAATAAATTGATTTTCGGAATAAATATACAGTGTATGTATATTTTTTTTCTATCTATTACTACTTTCAATTATGTGACTACAGCCATACTGATTCATTGCCTTCAAAAATTTTAGTCGAGCAAATCAGCCTAGTAATTATATAATTCATTAAAGTATGGCACTTATACTACCGGACGTTTGGCCACACAACCAAGTTAGGAGGACGAAAAGAAACCAACACACAATGTTAAGCAGTAGTGAGAGACAAGCACAGACACAAATACACACAAGCGCGTGTATATATATACACGCCCTCACAGACATCTATACGGCGGACTTCTTTCAGTTTCCGTGTAACCTATCCACTCACAAGATTTTTGTCGGCATGAGGCTACAGTAAAAACAATCACCCGAGCAGTCACGCGGTGGGATTGAACCGGAAACCATGTTGACAAAGCAACCTTTTTACCACATAGCTATTCCTGCATTTCGTTTTCATTTTTATTTTATTCCCATGATAGGGTTGAGCAAAATGAATGGCTTTGCCGAAAAAAAACTATTGAGAAGTGTCAACACCAAGAGCAAAACGGGAATTTCAATATATCCGGTTTTACATATGCGCTACAAAAAAATTATGTGTGTGAGTGACTGTATGTATATCAATACACATTCTTGTACACAAACATATACAGGGTAGCACTCATACGCGCATACTGATACTATTGTTATTATTATCAGTTTAGTGTGTATCTAATATTTGGTTACATAACACTAAACCTAATTTATTGGGCGATATCCTGAATTCCTACTTAAAGACATGTTCCTAACGTAAGTGATGAAATAATCATGGATGTCTGTGTGCATTTCTATGCGTGAGTTACTATGTGTGCGATTCTACTGACGTATGTGCATATTTATGTACGTTTGCAAGAAACGGTTAACTTGTCAATAGCAAATGTACTTAATATTATGAAACTCACTTTTCTCCCTGAGTTATTTCCACGCTAGTCTTTTCAGTTCTTAATGATTCTGACAGTAATGTAGGTCTAGTGTCATTGCTGAAGAGATTATTGATTGGATTAATGTTACATCTTTCAGACATGTTTTCTCTTCACCCAGATGCTGCTAATGCCATGTTTCGCTGTTTTGTATTTGTAACTTGTAATGTTTGTGTATTTTATTATTGTTTCCAACGGAAGATCAAAAGTAGCGAAATAACATTGCCTGTTACTCACTCGCTCTTGTTCTTTCTGTCTTCATCCACTACATCTGTATACATATGTATGTGTGTGTTTGTTTGTGTGCGTGCGCGTATATTTATATATATACCTATATACATACATATATACATATGTGTGCGGGAATTTATATACACATATTGTATAAATAGTTGAGTATCTTATGTATATATATATATATATATATATATATATATATATATATATATATATATATATATATATATATATATATATGAATGTATATATATATATATATATATATATATATATATATATATATATATATATATATATATATATATATATATATATATATGTATATATATGTATATATATATATATATATATATATATATATATGTATATATATGTATATATATATATATATATATATATATATATATATATGTATATATATATATATATATATATATATATATATATATATATATATATGTATATATATATGTATGTATATATATATGTATATATATATATATATATATATATATATATATATATATATATATATATATATATATATATATATATATATATATATATATATATATATATATATATATATATATATATATATATATATGTATATATATATATATATATATATATATATATATATATATATATAGGTGTGTGTTTGTGTGTGTGTGTGTGTGCGTGTGTTTGTGTGTGTGTAAGCACAGATTGACATGCACACATATGCATGTGTATATACATATGTGTGTATGTGCATATACATGTGTTTGCAATTTTTACGTATATAAACATATAAGTACCAATATATTTTTGGTCAAGAAATCAGGAATCAAAAATTCATTATTTCAAGTCAGCTACATGTTGTATTCTAGGAAGAATATTATCTCCACTGGAGGCACGCTTTACGTTTATTCCATAATAATTGAACCACAAATATTTTCACCCTGACGCTTAGAACGTGGTACTGGCTCCAAAATGTACCTTACACTTACATAAATATTTCTGAGAGATGGCTTTTAAACTGCTGGTTGCTTTTAATTATTCATGTACAATACATTTACTTTCTCATGCAAAGTGAGACTCAGGTGTATTGCAGTGTTTAGCCATGAGAAATTCAATTGTTCATTTGCTGTGTAGAAGATTGTTAAATATGCATTCACATGTAAATATACGAGTTGTTTCAAATATTCCTAATTTATTACTATCCCCACTTGATTAAATGCACTTACTTAGCTGCCTATCCGCAAGGTATGTTGTTGCAAGGAGACAATATTTAATTCTAGCCATATTCAGTGAGACGTTGTACTTCCATATTTATGTTATTTCTACATGACTTGATAGCACATTACGCAGTTTTCCTCAACAGTCACAATTCTTTTGCATTTGAACGGAGTGCTAACGACTCTGCTAGATTGCCACCTTTATTTTGTATCGAAATAATATTGGTTACGATGTTATGATGTTATTGTAGGCACGATGCCGTAACATTTCGTTATATTTCTATTACTGTTTCAATATATTCCGAATATTTTATTAATACTTATTGTACTTTATTCTTACGAGCGTTTATCTTAAGATCGACCAGTCAGGTCATTAAAGAAATTCCTTGTTTATCTTTTAATAATATCTATGTAGTTCCGTATATTTCAAAACAATCATTTTTTTTTATAATACTTTACATACTATTTCGGTTTTTGACTGTTTTTTTTCTCGGTTTCCTTTTACGTTTAGAAGAATATAACAGATATAACAGAGAATATTGATTTAAATTTGAAGGAAATAATTCATTTCGAAAAATATTCTATTCGAAACATTTGCATTAAGCGTAATATTTCCATAATTTGTCGATTTTGAGAACCATTAAAACGATGCACTGGTCAGTCTTCATTCTATGCATTTTCCTGCTTTAAGAAAACATGGAAGATAATCCATCGATATATTTTGTGGTGATAAAAATACCCATCTATCGGATCGTCATATTGCGGATAGGGGCGTAGCCTGTAGATATAAGTTTATCTGAGAATACACAATAATTTGTCCAAGAAAAACACGATCATAGTGAAATCCTAAAAGAGTAGATATGACACTCTATTTGCAAAGCAAGATAGTAGAAGGGAATAATATTCAAAGCAGAGAAAATACTTTGTCTTTGGATTTCTTCCGACTTCACAGAACATATTACAGATTTATGTACCTTGGGAAACACATTATTTTGACAACGACTGCAATCATTTATAAAACCTGCGACAATAGATGAGAAATTAGCAATTGACAGACAATATATATTGATGGAGAAGCAATATTACTAAAGCAAATGCCATTTATATATAAATATAGTAAAAGGTGACACTAACTTCACTCGAGTATCATTCAATTCTTCGAGTAACTAAATATCCTTTCAGTGAATCAGCACGTAAGTGGTTGAGTATTGTATATTTCGGTATAAACTTCACTTAATTCTCCATAAATGTAACTCCAAACAATGTGAAACGGTTGGACGTCTGAATTTCAAGTGCAATACATTCACAGGACATTTGCTGTCTCTGTCTAGTGACTTCATTCAAAACGTTCTGTACGACAGAAGATCTGCTTAGAACAAACGACAAAATTAAATAATCCGAGAAACCTTGATTGCGAATCAACTTTCTAAGAAATTCAGCTCAACACACATACATACATTCATACATTAACAGATAATACATACATTATCTGTTACAATACAGACATTAACAGATTCACACATTCATTAACAGATTCAGGCATATGCATACAAATCAAAACCATTCATAGTAATTATATGTATTCAAGCAATTGTTTGAGTGTGCGTGTAATGTTTATATGCGACAAAATGACTGAGGTAAAAGTATCATTAAAACTACGGTTAATAGCAATGAATTTATTCGTATGAAAAGATTCGTATATTGAAATCATGCAACAATTAAAATAGATCATTCATCCTACGAAACGGTATTGAACACTCATTTTTAACTGGTTACCTACGTGTTTTCTGTACCTGTTTGTGTGCGTATTGTTCCTTTTAGAATACGGAACGTAACAAAATAAAACTAAAATTATCCTTAAAACTCATTGAGTATCAAAATAAAACAACACAGCTTGTTATAATGTGTGCTTGTAATTTTAAAAAGTAATCAATATTAGTGATTTGTAATTGCTATGTTGCTGAAAATTAACTTTAATCAAGATCAAAGGAGAAATATTACTTAACACACATTCAGTATAATGGTATCGTATATCCCACTGTCACGTTTTTGATAACTTTATCAGCACAAACATTGACCGGCTTCCATTGCTTACGTGGAACGAAAGTTTTCATTCCTTTTTATCCTAATGTCTTCATTTTCATTGAAAACAATACATGGAATATTTCGAGATTACTTATAAAGAGCAAATACAAATATGCCGTTGTTACTATGTATAGTATTATGTGACTGAGTCTTTTGCATAAGTAATACACTTTGACTGAAATTTAATAAATGCAACAAAATATGTACTTGTAAGTTCACAGTTACGTATTTTCACAAGTGTATTACCATAAAAACGCCTATATCATTGTACATACATGCATTCTTATAAAGACTTTCACATATGTGTATGTATGTGTGTATTGATTTGTATATGTATATGTGCGTATATTTACGTGTGCTTCGACTGAGGGTTTGTGCATGCTCGTAAATCTTTCGGTGAAATTGATGTTGTTAATCTACTTTTGTTCAGGTTTGGCACGAATATCTATTAGGTATTTTTCGTCGTATGATTCCCAATTGACTTTTATCTGTTTGATCTATAGGCTTTTGTAAGACTACGCTATCACATGTGCGGCTAGTTTTCCTTCAAGCCAGCAATATCATTAGCATGGATGTGCACATGTACACAACTGTTTTTCGAACGTACAATAATCTCACGTCTTTTTTCCAATGCACACTAACGACACTGTCCTCTTACACTCTGTACTTCTTGAAATGCTATGATACATCAGCGTCCTAGTGACTTTCTAGAGGACGTATGATAGATAAGCTGATATCCCAACATGAGTCACAAATGTTCGTGCGCTCCACATATTAGAACACACTGCACATACAAAAATCTTCACACCAAATTTTATCTGGCAAGAGATGCATACAACCATATTTACACAGAGGCTCACACGTATACACGCATATATACGCATACACAAACATGTGTGTATATATATGCTCCTCACTAAGACGTTCTTTTTGGGTGTGCACGCGTGTGTGTTTGTGTGTATGTGTGAGTGTGTTTCTGTATGTATATGTGTATTGTGTGTGACAGTATTTTTACTTTACTTCTTTCAACAAAAAAGGCAATGGTTAGAGTGAAACACCGCCGATGCTGTGACTATTTGTTTCGTCATTTCCACAGCCCTCATCACGAATGAGGGGTTGAACAACTTGGCCTTCATTTGCTTTTCTAGACGTGGTTTCAGTTTCTTTTATCTCATAAAAGCTTGTCTGTTTGCAGAGTGCCTCTCTATATACACCTCAATTCTTTGTATTTAACTTTCTTCAGAATCGTAAACAAAACATGAAGCTGTAAGAGTACTGAGAATGCAATCCTTACTCTAGTCTAACCATCTTTTATCTACAAACCACTTTGATTACTATTCTATTCTAGAGGATCCTCGTAGTTACTCAATGTTTAAAAACTAATATTATACATACTTCTTCAAAACTTTCTATTGAGTTTCATCACCAATTCACTAAAGTATATCTGCAACAACACTTTCTGATAAAACTTGTTTCATTGGCAGGCAACCTGATGGATTATATAAAACGTTAGAGAAAGAAACCTAGGTTGCAATTTTGATAAATACATCCAAAGTTTCATTTTATATGGTCCCTTATTACACCACTGTGGTTCCCCAATTTAATATTTTACATATGTGAACCCACCCCCGCTACTAGAAAAGGGGTCATAGGCATCCGGTTGAGAACCACTGTTGTAGACGGAGATGGTAAATGTTTGGTACTATGCAGTGACAGCCAATTCAGAAATTATTATTTTCAAACACAAAATAGGGTAAGAATTTCATATAAATATGTGTGCATGAATGAGTGTGTGTATGTATGTAAATACATACAAACACACATACACACACACACACACACACAAACACAATATATATATATATATATATATATATATATATATATATATATATATATATATATATATATATATATATATATATATATGTTGATATAAGGACGACTTTGATAAGACAAAAAATGAAGACAATGTAAGGATATTCGTTAATGATAGTAGTAGGTTAGAAGGCTGAACAGAAGTAGAGTTACTAGCTATGAATCTACTGCGGTGGTGGAGGTGGTGATGGTGGCAGATGAAATAGGTAACGAAAACAGAAGCATACATTGAAAGCAGGTCAAGCGGCAGTGGTGGTACTGAGACAGACCGAAACAATTGTGACGTGAGATTTCATCATTCTAAGGCAAGATACCTCGATGACCTTCTATGGGTGAGTAAGATTTCAAAAATAATACTAAAGAATAAACGGCTAGGAAATAAAAGATAAATGCTAAATAGTCAGTTACTTATGTACAGGGGTATAAATTAAAAGATTCTATAATGATAATCTGGAAAGACAGTAAGATAACTACCCATTTGAGAGAGGGAGAGGTGATTTACAATGCTATGATATGAGGAATTTGACAGAGTCCAAGTATATGTCTGTCGGCTGCCTCCAATAATTTCAAGAAATGTAAACACAGTAAGAATGGGATTAACCATCCATACTACGATTCACTGAGTGAACCTGTGTACCTTTATATAAATATGTGTATGTGTGTATACGTGTGTGTTTGTGTGTATGCGTGCGTGTGTGTGTGTCTATATTACGTTAACAGAAATCTTGAATTCATTTTATGTTTTGTTGGTATTTTGTTGCTAGTTGATAAATCTGTTCACTACAATGTACTCGTATGACCACTGTAATTCTTATATTTTCTTTTTATTATTGAACAATAAGTATGTACTCACTGAGATTATTTATTTAAGAACACATTTCAAAGACACACATATTAACCTGATATATTCACGCCCCCTCCTCCTCCTCCTCCTCCGAAATTATTATTGGTAAAAAGTGCAGCTCTTGAGAATTATGAATTTGTGTAGCAATCTCACAACCATTTAGATACTACTCTTTGTGTGTGTTCAACTAATATATGTAGCACGTGACAATTCCTCAATCAACACTGTTTAAAACTAGGCTTCCTCTGAAACCACCAGAAGATTCATCGTTTAAACAGTTGTTAGCTGATATCGGGATTCTAAGCAGTACAGTAATTAATATAGATTGCGATTGCAACTCTATTTGATAGATACGTTAGAGCAAAACAAGAAGCGAGTATTCAAATATAACACACATAAAGAACTGTATAGCATATAAGACAACCATCTACTATTCTTAATTCCAGCTAAAAGCGATTTGTTAGTTCCATTAAAATTATTAAGTAGCGATTATATAATTAACTATGACAGGTTCTGATTTACGTAAACACATCTGCAATTTCTGGTAAAGTTATTTGAATGTATGTTCATTAATTTACTATACAAATAGATGAAATAGCATCGATCTTGCATGTATTTGATTTAAGAATTTATGTAATTAATTATAAACATACATCGGAGCTAAATAGAAAATCTTGCCGACAATGCTTCCAAAAGGATTATTTACACTGCAGATTAAGAGACAGCACAGTAAATGCACTGAAAATATCGAGTCACGAATTCTGCCCTTTCTCAGAGAACTAATCTTGCCAGCTGATAGTCTTCTATATTGGGGAAATGCGTCTATACATCGAGATTTGAGTGAACTGTTGTTGAAGAGAAGCAATCAATAAAGATTAGCATTAAATGAGTTTTCAGTACAGATTATTGTCACTGTCATTGGAAAATACAAAATCGTTTATTAATGCAAGTAAATACATTTAATATATTTGATATTTGAAAATTAAGTTGGCAACTTCAATATCAAAATCCAAAAGTTAAGAATTGAAAATTTCACACGGCTTTAAATACTTACGGTAAGCGCTTAGTGATTCTAAAATACAATTTTGTTTGTAAACCAGAAAACATCATAAATTAAATGGTTTTGTTGAGCAAATTGTAATCTTATTTGGCAAACACGGATAGGCGTATTAAAATTCCAAACGAGATTAATTCTTAGAAATGTTACCTGTATTAATTTTACATGTAATATGACAATAAGTCGGGAAATGTATTTTTTAATAAAATATGTGATATTATGACATTGTTTAATCATCACAAATTTTTTACAGCAGAAAAAATTCGTTTTCCAAATCCAATATAACACTAAATAAAAATCCAAATGAATGATCTAATAATGTAATATATTTATTGATGATATTGTTTTTATTACGCGAGAATAAGGAGGGGGAAAAGGGGTGAATCGTGAGCACACCGAGAAAAATGCTTGGCGGCATTTCTTTCGTCTTGTGTTCAAATTCCATGGAGTTTAGTTAATCATATTTCGGGGTCGATAAATTAAATACCAGATGAGCTCTGAAGTTGATTTAATCGATCTACCTCCACGCTTGTAATTGCTAGCCTTATAACAAAATGTTAAGCTGTTATTAGCTGACAATGGTTTTCGAATATATTTTTGGAAGACAAAATAATAAAGTATGAACTGGACGTCCACCTAATCTCACTTTTGTGATAGTTCAAAACTATACATTATAATGGTCATGTTTCATGTAAGATCCCGAGGTTTCCTGAAAATGTCTCAGTAGTTTATGCATTAATCATTTCCCTTCTATACCAAAAATCATCAACACTCTACGTTGGTCGATGAATGAATTGTCTTCTGTAAAGTACTTCATGTTTGTTAACATATAGAAAATATTTCAAACAAACTTGATATTGAATATACGCAAATGTCACGTTTATGATGTCTCAATTAAGAGTTGAAAAACGACTTGTCCAATATGTAGATTTGTAAAATATTTTGAGTTAGCTATTCAATATAGCAACACTTTCATATTTCGGTCCCAAATTAACATTGGCATTTTTCTATACACACTGATACAGATTAAATGAAATTGATCCAGTGTATATTTATTTACTGATATATCTAATTACCCTGCAGCTAATAAAGATGTGAAAATTTCAAAATCATTACGAGTCTCATGAACAGGATCCAGTGTCGGCTGAAATAATAATGTTAAAGTGGTTATGAAGCAATTGCTTCATTTTTCTAAGTTATTCTACATGAATTATTGAGATATTCCACTTATACAAATACATGCATAGATAGCTACATATATACATACATACTGAAAGACACTCACACATACATATATATGTATATATATATGTGTGTGTGTGTGTATGTGTGTGTGTGTGTGTATGTGTGTGTGTGTGCGTGTGAGTCTTTGTGCGCGTGTTTGCCGGATGTATGTAGTGAGTGTGTATTTGTCTGTGTGTGTGTAATAGAAATGCATACACGAATCGACCAAAACGTAAACAGCAGTATCCGCGTACACTCCTAACATGAAATAAAGACTGTTCTCTTTATATAATACTAATACAACTACCACGTAGTCTAATCGCTAGGCTCTTAATACGTCTTTGTAATCTTGGTAGGATTTGTTTCCATCTATATTAATCGTGCGTTCATTTACTTTAAATGAATCGCAGTTACCTCCAAATGAGAGAATGTGTATTCTTATTTAGATCTGGTATTTCGATAACTTGTATGAAAGTATATCTATATGCATGTGTGGGTGTATAGATATATTTTATTTTCAATTTTTTTTATGTGCCCACTTAAAGCCTAGGCAGGCTCATTGGCCCGGTTTCCCCGTTTCTATAGGGCTTTCCTATAAGTAGGTTATCTCCCTTGGCTAGGCGGCGCTCCATGTAGATAATTAAACTTCCGGAGGCTAACCCACGCCATTGTTATTGTTTTACGTCTTTTCATGGATATAAAGCAGCTTGATGAATCAGCTATCAACGTATTTACTGTGCCTGAGTTAAAGAAATATTTAAGATTATATGGACAGTAAGTTACTGGAAGAAAGGCGGACTTGATTGAAAGGTTGAAAGGTATAAAAATTCTGTCGATATGTCAACAAAGTAAATTCATCGGACGATAAGTCTGAAGTATTGGACGATACTTCAGACAGGAATAAGCAGAAGCTTATATCTCATTTCGGTGAAGTATTGCCTGATCTAAAGATCTTTGTAAGTTGCCGAATTTCACAGATAATGACATAATTACCTCGTGCTACGGATGAAACCAAAGCAACAGTTAAGGAGTGGCATACCACGACAGACACGTACACAGCATCGAATACCACGATGTGAGTGAAAGCTGCTCTCACTGTATTGTCCGGTGTCTGGTAATGCCTTCGATACCGACATCTAACCAAAAAAAGAATCCTGACCACAGAGTGTGGGTAATTATGTCAAATGTCACTGGCAATGTGCATTCAGCTGATTGCAACTGTTAAAGCAAGTCACTGAGCATGCGTACATGTCATACGGGAGAGTTCCAATCAGGGATGGATAACACCTTATAGGAAAGCCCTTATAGCGTATGTGTTCATCCCAGCTGGACGAGACGCCAGTCCATCGCAGCGTTACACAAGAAACAGGAAGAAAGTGTTCGAGAAATTTGGAGCGAAAGAGAACAGGGGCCGCGCGCCCACGCGCGCACACAAACACATTGACACACACCCATGCGCACGCGCGCGCATGCACACACGGACACACGTATATCCCCATTCAATACAGCATTCTCTAATATACAAACATGCTACTCGTAACCCGCATACGGCAACTAACCCACACATAAGATATATATGCACATACACTACACTCAACCTCTCTCTTACACACACACACTCACTCTCTCTCTTACTCTCTCTCTTTCAGACACACACAAACACGCATACTTATTGGCCATTTTCGCATTCTCTTGCTTTCTAAAACTGGAAAGTCCAGTTAGTAATTTTTCCACCATGTAACGCCACGCGTGCATTTATCCGGATTAACTGATCCTTCTTGTTTTGCCTCCGCTCTAGAATTTCTTCTCCTTTGGACGAAGAGCCATACTCGAAACGTCATTTCATCTCCTTTTATTCCATCTGAAATTTATATATACGCATATAAGTATGTGCTGTGTACATTAAGACTAGAAGTCAGCTGTGAATATTATGCATGTAATTATGAAACAAATAATGTGACCTCAATATACCTCATGACAGCTCTTGCATAACATACTACAAACCAATTTCTTTTTCTCAAAATTTTGCCAAATGTTTACAGTAAACGGCCACACAAAAATTATATTACACACGATAATGAAAGGGAAAGCGCTGAATTGTACTCTAGAAGAGTTCGGATAACGTTGAAGATCGCATATGGTGCATTTGATACCGGAAAAAAAATTATAGCTTACACTTCTAGTGGAGATATTGCTGTTTGTCGCTCTGGATTGCAATGTTTTACAAACACACATATACATGTATATATAAATATATTTATATTTATACATAACGAGAGATAGATAGAGAGAGAGAGTGTGTGTGTGTGAGTGAATGCGTGAGTGAGTGAGTAACTGAGTGAGTAAATCACAAGGACGGAGATTAAAAGAAAGTAGAAGTATTTATTCGGATCACTGATAATGCTATTCAAACATTTGAACGGTTATTATTCATGCGTCCAACAATCATTTATTTATTTAATGCTTTAAAAATATTAAGATTTTACGAATATAATGCTAACATTATCAGCCAGATTCACTGTGTCTTAGATTGAAAGTGATCACAAACAGCAGTTTTAATATATCAAGTACATCAAGGCGGTTAGCTTTCAAAATCGTAAGCATGTCGGGTAAAACGCTTATTGGAATTTAGTCAGTATATACATCTCTTAGTTCAATTGTTGCTGAAGTCGACTTTACTTCTCCCAGCCTTTTGGGATCGATGTAGCAGACTTAATCCTTGCCCTGAAGTTGTCGGCTTTGTGCCAATGTCTGCATATATGTATATGCAAAAGCGGTGAGCCGGTAGACTCTTCGGTTTCCGGGCAAAATACTGTCCGGCAAGTTGCCGACCTTTAAGTTCTGATTTCAATTTCGCCGCGTTCCACTTAAACAAGTACTGGAGTCGAAGTAATTGACTAACCCAATCTCTTGAAATTGCTAGTCGTGTGCCAGAATTTGAAACCGATAAATACATATTCAACTGCCTGCTAAACACTCACGCTTCCCCTTTCCTCTGTCTCTCTATTTAAGTACATATGTGTATAATTACAATTACATACACGTGTGTATATATATATATATATATATATATATATATTTATATATATATATATATATATATATATATATATATATATATATATATATATATATATATATATATATATATATATATATATAGACACATAGGCGTAGGAATGGCTGTGTGGTAAGTAGCTTGGTTAGTATCCACATGGTTCCGGGTTTAGTCCCACTGCGTGGCACCTTCAGCATGTGTCTTCTAGTATAGCCTCGGGCCGACCAAAGCCTTGTGAGTGCATTGGTAGACGGAAACTGGAAGAAGACCGTCGTATATATATATATATATATATATATATATATATATATATATATATATATATATATATATATATATATATATTTGTGTGTGTGTGTTTCTGTGTGTGTGTGTGTGTATGTGTGTGGGTGTGTGTGTTTCTGTGTGTGTGTAGTTGTGTGTGTGCGTAGTTGTACCCCCAACACCACTTGACAGCCGATGCTGGTGTTCTAACGTCCGCGTAACTTAGCGGTTCGGCAAAATAAACTGATAGAATAAGTACTAGGCTAACAAAGAACAAGTCCTGGGGTCGATTTGTTCGACTAAAGCCGGTGCTCCAGCGTGGCCGCAGTCAAATAATTGAAACACACACTACACGCACACGCATACACACACACACACACACACACACACACATATATATATATATATATATATATATATATATATATATATATATATATATATATATATATATATATATA